>NC_018397.1:214010-321255 GCF_000208865.1 Neospora caninum Liverpool | reverse complement strand
GGGGGGGGGGGGGACGTCAGTCGCAAGAGGCAACGCCCCATCGTCTCCGAGGCGTCAGAAAGTGTGGGGAGTCGGACTACCGCGGCGGCCCCTGGAGGGCTTTTCTTTCGTTTTGCATCTTGCTCACCTGTTGCTGGTTTCCGACAAAGAGCGGAAGCGACGCATCGATGCACTTTTTTAGATGGCCGGGATTGACGGCTGCGTTCCAGTCTCCCGAAAGGAGACGGAAGGCCAGGCTGAGGTAGGCGTTGAAAAGCGGCCGATGTGGAACCACGCTCGGCCCGCGAGGAAAGAACTTGGCAACTAGCTGTCGCTTCTCAAGCGCCGCGCAAGCAGACGAAGCCTCGGAGCCCCAGTCGCTTCGGGGCCTGCCGAAAAACTGACAAAACATGCACGTGCACTGCGAGATGTAAAGAGATACGTATGCATCGACGGAAAAAGCGTAAAAAGCGGAGAGACAGACGTGTGTGGAGATATAGACAGACCGAGTGCATTAAAGATACACAGTTAGATTACACACATATATAAATATATGGGTACATATGTATGTATATATATATATATATACGTATATATATGTTATATGTATAGATAGAGAGCGGGAAAGGAAACAGAGGCAGAGATAGACAGAAAACACGTGCATGTACGTAGAGATGCGGATGGATAAAGGGCTAGGAAGCCAGCTGCGGAGACCAGGGACGCACGTGTGAAACCCTCCGCGGTTTTGCATGCATACCTTGAGGTGATATAAATAAGCCGATAGGTGTAGCGAAACCATATGCACATACATATGAAGATATAGATATATATAAGCGTATGTAGAAAAAACAACGGCGCCAGTTGCATGCATGCGCTTGTCGCATGCGCCTTGTAGGTCGCGTCCATCGACAGGTCAGAGAGAGGAGCCGACTGAGGGCGCGTTTTGTGGCAGCCTGAGGTTCGCAGAGAGGATCTCACCTTGGCGAAAAAGAACAGCGAGAGCGTGAGGTCGTGTGCGGAAACAAGGAGACGAATGACCGCATTCATGTAGCACGTGTTTCCCAGATTCTTCAGCCCGCTACGCCCCGCTGCGCTTCGCTCTGTGCATGCGAAATGCGAAACGAAGGCGCGCCGAGGACGGAAAGACGCGCTGAGGCCCCTGTAGCCAGAAAGAGAGGAAGGCGAGGGAGGCGCACAGACGGGAGAAGACGCGGAAGCAGAGAGACGACACTGAGCGTCAGAAGCAGACGGCGCAAGGAGAGAAGAAACCGAAGCCTGCGAGGAAGAGGAAGAGAGAGAAGAGGACGGAACCGAAGATTGCGAGGAAGAGGCAGAGAGAGAAGCGGAAGAGAGAGAAGATGAGCAGCTCTCATTGGAGTGTCTCTCGTTCTTGTCACTGTTACAAACTGGAGGCACGTGTTCATCTCCACTGTCAATTACCAGGATGTTGCACTTCCTGTCTAGAGAAGATTCACCCTCGGTTCGACTTGGTCCCTTGTGGGCTTTCGTTCCTCTCTCCTGCCTGTCGCCTCCGCACCCTGGACGCTCGCCTTGGGGGCGAAGCTCTGCAGTGTCCTGGAGGGCGAGGCTGCTTACGTCCGCCTTAACCGGAATCTCAGAGCTTGGAGAAGAACATGTGAACACAGAAGAGACAGGGTAGCAAGGAGACGAAGAAGAGGACGAAGAAGAGGGAAATTGAGCTGTCGAGGAAGACGAAAAGGGTGAAAGCAGTGGAGATGCAGTACTTGGTCGCGTTCGCTTCTTTTCTGGAAAGCGTGGCGCAGAGACAGGCAAAGACAAGAGGAGCCGCGGAGCGTTGCGGAAGAGCGAACAGAGGCGGCCCGTTTCTCACACGAGTCACGACTCGCCACGTTTGTGCGACAAACTGGACGATTCGCTGCCAAGGCCGCGTGGAAGAACAGGAGATTCTGTTTGTCGGTTTTTCATCCCGCCCTCTGACCTTGACAAAGCTTCGCGAAAACAGGAGAGAGAGCGTGAAAACGAGAAAACGAGAACACCAAAGAGGAAACTCAAGTCGAGACGCGGGTATCCCTCAGTCAGGATTGTAAGCTTCTTCTGGCGAGGCCCCGCGACTTTCTTCTCCTTTGCGAAGCACTCAACCCAGAATGTGGGCGGCGATTTTCCAACTCCGCAGCCAAGACGAGAAAGAAAACGATTTGAAGAGAAAGACCCGGAGGCGCATCTGATACACCAGGCATGACATCGCAACAGCCTACCTGGGGAGGCTGGTGCGTCCTCTGCGTCGTCTCCATCCGAAGGCGAGGGGCGCAAGAGCTTCCTCTTCCTCGCTCCCCGGCCGCCCGTCTCTCCTCGTCTATCTCCCTCTTCTCCCTCGGTCTTTTCGCGTCCGCTCTCGCCTTCTGTCGCCTCTGTTTCACCCCCCACCACAGGAAAAATCTCAACAACGCTACACACTTCCTCATCGTTATCCGAGCACGAATAGGAAGAAGAGGAAGAAGATGAAGTGGAAGAAGATGATGAAGAGGAAGAAGATGATGAAGAGGAAGAATATGATGAAGAGGAAGAAGATGATGAAGAGGAAGAAGATGATGAAGAGGAAGAAGATGATGAAGAGGAAGAAGATGATGAAGAGGAAGGAAAGGATGGAGAAAAAGAAGAGGATGAAGAAAAAGAAGATGGAGGACGCCGTGTGAGGGTGAGGATTTTGTCGGCGGCAGCATCCGAGGCACAGAGGAGCTGGAGTTTGAAATCGAGGTTACAGAGCATGACGCTGTTGGGAGGCAGGAAGGCCAGAAAATGCACGCATTGCTCGTCTGCCCAGAACTCCTGAAGCGATTCACACGAGAAGCGCAGAGAAGGCCGAACGGAAAAGTTTTCACGAGAGCGCGGGAAAAGAGCGGAAGACACGAAAACGCCTTGCCCACAAAGACAGCGACACCCGGAGGGACGTGGAATTTAAAAACAGACGGGAAGCACGCAGGAGGAGAGTGCGAAGAAGCGAACGAGGCGAGTGTGTTGAGTCGCGAGAGAAAAAAGGCAGCGGAGATCCTAGTTCGCATTCCTCGGGAACCGCACGGGTGCGCTTCCTCTCCTTTTTACCTCTGAGCGTGGCATGGGGCTGGCTGAGGGTTTTTTTAGCCTTTTTCGGAAGTTCGGGTGTGAAAGACGCATGCAAAGACGCCTTTTCCTTACCTTCAAGTGAAGTTCGCGAGTCGGTGTAATGCCGTCCAGAGAAGGCCCCTTCAACTTTCCTCGAAGAAGAAGCAAACGATGCTCGCCGCCTCTCGGTTCCCATTCGTCACCCGTTCCCTCACTCAGTTCTTCTTTCGCATCCTCGCCTTGGTCTCTGTCCGCTTCGTGTTTTCCGTCTTCTTCACTCCTCGCCTTTCTCCCTTCGCCTTCTGGCTGCTGAGGAGAGCAGCGCGGCGCCTTCAGCCGTCGGCGCCATATGCGTGCCAAGACCGTCGCCTCGCGCCCGACAGCGAAGGAAGAGAAAGAAGAGGAAGAGGAAGAGAAGAGGGGTTTTTCTCTGTGTCCTGAAGTTCTCCACGGCAGGCAGTTCGCGTTCTCCTCAGCGGGGCCGAGGACGATGAAGTCGTCGCTTTCTTCCATCTCGAAGAAGCAATGCGTGAAGACAGACGCACAGGCGCCGGCAGCATTGAGAAGAGACAACAGAAGAGAGCGAGGAGATGGAAGGAAAAGGAAAAACGCGAGATGAGGCAAGAGAACGGAAAGCCAGGAGCAGAAAAGACCGACGCTTCCCCAGGTTCCTTTAAAAGGCTGAGAGAGAGAGAGACACGAGAAGCGTGCACCGAGAGCGGAAGGCGGGAACGCGGGACAGTGAGAAGAACAGGGAAGCGCACAAGAGACGGAAGAGAAGAGACGAAAGAGAAAAGAGAGAAGAGACGGAGAAATGAGAAAGAAGGAGAGAACGAGAGAAGAAGAGAAGGAGACAGTAAAGGAAAAACGCGGGAGGAACCAGGTTGGAAAAAGGGGGGCTGGCAAGACAACCCCCCGGGAAAGTCGGCGGCCGTTTCAATCGGGTGGTGTGCAGTCCTCGGGAGAAAAGGAAAACTTAGTGAAGACTAGAAAGAAGAGAGAACACCGGAAAGACAACACAAAGATACAGGAAGAACGAAGAGCGGGAGATGCGGAAAGAAGAGTTTGTGGCCCACTCAAAGGCCGCTTTTCCGATTTGAAAACCGAGACGAGCGTTGCAGGAGATGCAAGCACCCACGGGTCGCATCCCGCCTCGAAACGACAGCAACCTGCTTCCATCGTTTTCCTTTTCTCTTTGCTTTATTTTCGGTTTCCGCACTTGAGAAACAGGCAATGTAAAGAGGGCCATACGTCCTAGGAGGGCGATATGTGCGTGGCCGCGACACACAATCTCCCTCTTCGCCAGCGGTCTGCTGAGACGTCTGGCCCCCCCCCCCCCTGCCCCCCGTTTTTCTCCGCTTTTCTTCTCCCTCTTTTCTCTCTCTTTCTCTTTCTGTCTCTCTCCTTTTCCATGGTCACCTTCTGTGGTGTAATCTAGTGTACAAAAATATTTTTCGAGCAAAGAAAGGAACGTCAGGCATCACAAACTCGACGTGCCCGTCGAAGAAGAGAGTGTGCGTCACAGAACCTGGCCCTTTCCTCTCCTTGCATCCCTTTTCTTTCTGCTTGTTCTCATTCTCGGTCTTGCGCTCTTTTCTTCCGTGTTCCTTTTTTTCTCGCTCTGCTATGCCTTGTCCTTTCGCTCTCCTGTATCTTTTGCTTTTTGACCGCTCACGGCAGATCCACAGGAAACACACGTCGAAACAGAGCAGTATTTGGCAGCAAAAACGGGTCTCCGCCGCAGTCCTTCGCGGCCTTTCTCTCCGGATTTTCTCTCTCGCATGAACAGGAAAATGGATGTCTCTCTCACCACTTCCGCACAGGACTCACACGACCTGTCTCCTCACCCCTCCTCTCAGAATGATGAGTGCCCGTTCGTCTCTCCGGCACCCCGTTCGTCTCTCTCTTCCCCTCTCTCTTCTTCCTCTCCTCTCCCTTCTTCCTCTCTCTCTTCTTCCTCTCTCTCTTCTTCCTCTCCTCTCTCTTCTTCCTCTCTCTCTTCTTCCTCTCCTCTCTCTTCTTCCTCTCTCTCTTCTTCGTCTTCTTCCACGCCCAGTTCCTCGTGCACTGGAGAGGCAAGCCGGGCAAAAGGTGACTTGACTGCGAAGGCTGAAGATCTCGAGCACGCCCCCGTCCTGCTGGTGCTTGTTCTCTCTGAGGAGCTCTGCAGCGGAGACGGAGCGGGGAGAGAGAGGGAGACAGCTGCGGGGCGGGCGGCCGAGCAAGGCGAAGCACAGAGGACAGGAGACGCGACAGAGGCGGAAAGCGAAGCGATCGGGAAGGACGGCGAACCCGAGCAGGCGTTTCACTTTTCGGAGCCGCCAGCCCATCGTTTCCTCCGTGATCTCCTCCATCGACTCGGCACGCCTCTAGAAGAGCGACGCGAAAAACCGAGGTCTGGGCACTCCAGCTCCACCTTCATAGAGTCGCCCTTCCAGGGGGTGATCATGCAGACAAAGTACTACGACGCGCCTGTTCGTGTGGTGTGTCAGTGCCTCTCCCGTGGAGCCTCGCCTCCACGCTGCTTTGCCGATCGAGACGCTGTCTCTTCTGTCTCTTGCAAAGGTCGGGGGCCTCTCAAAGATGGCCAGCAACGCGCTCTGTTCCATGCATCGGGTGCGACGCCTTCGACGCTGTCTCAGCCCTCTTCGCCTTCTTCGCTGTCTTCAGTCTCGCCTTCTTCCTCCTCGCTGCCCGCTTCTGTCTCTTCTCCGACCTCGGCCTTTGCTTTTCTTCGCGCCTCGACTATCACTTCTCCGCAGGCTGTCTTCGAGCCTGCCGTCGAGCTCGCGGCTCCGCCCGAGGCGCTTCTCGTCCTCTGCACTTCTCTGCTCGCAGCGGAGCTGACGGGGAGGAGCGAAAAGAAGCGACAGCCGGACGCTCGAGAGCATACACAGGCTGCGTGGCCTTCAGAAGTGCGCCTGGAAGAAGACGAGACGGCAGAGCTTCCCCTGCCAGGCTGTCTCCGACTACCTCCGTTCCGTCTGAACGCCCCGGCAGGCGACGCCGGAAAAGGCAGGGGTAAGCCGAAACCGAAACTCTTCACGGAACTCAAAACGCATGCATATGCATAGGCCGTCTCGTCTTCAGTTCTGCCGCCGGACCATGTGTGCCTCAGTGTGAGTCTGCAAAAGGAGTTCTGCGTACACATGCAAAGATACAAAGATTTACGTTCGAAACTCCTGATACAAAGTACGCACGGAGACGCATACCACGGCCACCCAAGCGTATATATCTAAATACAGTATGGATGTGTATATGATATACCTTGCAGCGTTCGGCGTGTTCCCCACGACTGTGGCGTTTTCTTCCTGAGACTTTCTGCTGCATCTCTGTTCAGACGTATCGAGCGCGCATGAATGGTTCCGCCGTCTGTCGGTCTAGAGCCGCACGGGAGCGCATTTGATTCGCAATGTGACCCCATGGGAGGCCCTCCCAGTCTCCGGGATGCCTCCGAGTGCGAGTCTGTCTCTGCGTCGGTCCTTGGTTTGTGTACAAAACACGTGTCTTTTCTTGGACCGCTGGCTTAGATTTTGATGGCTTTGTTTACACCGGAACCCATTTCTGCTGCGTTCGCGTGGTACGAGAACACTCAGCATCGCTGTGTTTTGTTCTCTGGACTGCTTAGGGACTCGCGAGACGCCTGCCGACGGCAGCCGAGACGCGGCATCTGCATGCCCGCGAGCGGACTTCTACACGCCCCTCGGCGACGAGACAGACTCAGAAGAGGCGACGGACGGCGAATGGCTGTCCCGCGTGCCCGTGAAGCTGTTTGCGGCTGTCGAGGCGCCAGAAGGCGATTCGCGCAGGTGTCTCCAGAGCGCGTCGCGAGTCTGCAAGCGCGGGGCCTGGCTGCCGGATGAAGAGGATCCTTCGGAGATCTTGTTCTTCGAAAACAACTGTCTCTTTGAACGGGTGTGTGTGCCCTGGCCGCGCCCGTCTTCCTCGCTGTCGTCCTGTGAGAAGCAATCCATCGCCGCTTCCGGGCCACCCTCGGGGCTTCCTCCCCGCCCTGTCTCTTCTTCCGTCTCATCTGCCTCATCTTCCGTCTCTTCTGCCTCTTCGGCCTCTCCCTCGTTTCGCCATTCAGCGACTGCTCATCCTTCTCTGTTGGGATCCCACGACGCGATGGCGCGTCTCGTCGACGCGCTACACTGTCACCTGTGGCCGAACTTGAAGCGTCGCGCGCCGACAAAACCGATCGCAGAACTCAAGAAGTCTCCCGCGGGGTTCTCGGCTTTCCGGATGGCGCCTTCGCCGTCCTGCGGCGTCGCTGGTCTGGGTCACGCGAAGCAGGCGAGTGGAGAGAAGACTGTCGAGATCTCAGAGCCGATGCAATGCGAAAATGGAGAGGTTTGCCGCCACCGGCTCAAATCCGGGCTGGGAGACGGGGAGGCGAGAAAAGAAGCGGTGGAGGAGGCGCACGAAGGAGAACGAGGAGTCGAAGAAGAGAGGGACCAGACCCAAAGTCGGACAGGACGTCGCAGTGGGGGAAACGCGGCAGAGGAAGGGCATAGAGATCGCGAGAAAGACGGCACCTCTTCTGTGGAAGTGAAGGCCGCGTCAGACGGAAAGCGAGAGAGTGAGAGGTCCGGGTTTCATGCCGAGAAAGGAGTCGAGGCCGCTTCCTGTGATGTCACCGCGGCGGGCGAGGCGAAAACCGGAAGAATGGGAAACGCGCGAAAGGCTCCAGGTGGAACCTCCAGAGAGAAAGAAAGCGAGGCAACAGATGTAGCACATTTGGACTCACTTGATGCTATGATCAAACAGCTGAGAGCAGCCCGAGTGGAAAGCCAGAACCTCCCCTTCGAAGAGCGGAGGGCGAGAGCTGAGGCCATGGCACTGAGACTTGCCAGCATGATCGGACTCTCGGAAGACGAAGATGATTAGACCTCGGAGGGGAGAGAGGCCACGTGAGACGGAAGTCGGTGGGCCCCATGTAAGGCGTCGTTGGGAGTGGGATACATTCACGGTTTTCGAGCTTTTTCGTAAGAACCACCAAAGGATGAGTTTTCTCGATTGATTCCTTTTGCCGCTTGCCATTTTCCGTGCTACAATCTTACACGCTGAACCACCCAGCGGAAGTAATCCTCTCGCATTCCTACAAAGTTTTGAGAGAAAAAGAAGGGTAGGACGCCGGCCATGGCCTAGACGAAGCCCACAAACGACGGCAACTTATCTTTTCCTGCGGAACACGCCTCGGGGCTTTACGCGGAAAACACGCGCTAGAGCGAAGAGACAGGTTTGAAGGCATTTCGGCGCTTTTCTTAGAGAGAAAAAGCACATCTCAATCGAGGGACAGTGTCTTTGCTTATCTCGGGGTGTCGGCCACCCAAGGCGTTTACGGACAGGCAAGAAGCTCTGTGAAGAACGGGAGACCCGTGCAGTATGTCTGGTCATTGAGTTTTTCCTCGCGACAGAGACAGTGACAATAGTTTTATGGGCGTTTTGTGAATAGCTGGATGCAGGCAAAATGCCGATCTCATCGTTCGCCGTTCACTGTCTGCCTTCCCCGCCCTCCCTCGTACTTGCCTATTCTCCGTCTGTTCCCGCGTCCTGGCCTTTTTTGTCCATCTCTCTGGAAACGGGCGAGGCAAATAGAACACCCCGATGAAATTCAGAGGCAGTCTCTCGCTAGCTGACAACAGTTTTCCACAAGCGTGCCCACACGAAGATAGCTGCTGGGGAGAAGCGTGGGGTCGCGTGCTATTGCAAAAGAGACATTTCATATCTTTGATGGCAGACGTCACAAGCTGCGTTCCACTCGCTGTCCATTCATGCTGACTTCTTTGATCCTGACCGGAAGTGTAGGCCGAATTTAATCCTCCACACGCGGCATGGGGAACGGCATTCCTGTTTTCCCTAAGGTCAGGGGAGAGAGAGCGACTTAGATTTGCTTGAGAACAATTTCTTTCCTCTTCATTTCGCAGCTCACGAGACAGTTGTTTATAGCGGTGCAATCGAAAACTGAATACACTCCTCTCTACGGGTCAATAACGGGTTCTCTTCCCACGCCAGTTTCACCCTCAAACCGAGAAACCGCTTCGACGCGTCATCGGAGGAGCGTACCGTAGCAAGAAGCTGCCTTCTGTGATGCTGTCCAGTGCCTAGTCTTTGTAGCCAGTCGCTACAACTGAGACGAGCAAACATTTAGATCGAACAACCCACCGTTATCATCCTGACTTGGCCGCCGACCGTCTGAAACTCCGTGTGCATGAACTCAGCAACTCGCGGCTTCCTAAGAGGGGGAAAACAGCAATTTGTCAGACGCTTTTCAAGAACCAAACACATTTTCCCGCTGTCAGCGGCATCCCATTTCGAAGCACGAGAACGCTCTGTTGTGCGACTGTTTCCCTGGCCCGGTAACCGGAACCCAGGCGGCGTGTGAGAGAGAAGGGAAGGTGAGCGGGTGAACCGTTGGCGACGCTCTGGAATACCCGTAGGATGCAGAGGCAAATGTGCCAAGAAAGAATGTCCAGTGACATGATGTTCTTTTTTCTGTGTCGTGCTCACGTCTAAGACGCCGCTCCTGTCGGTGCCTGCAACGGTGGGCGTTTTCGATACCACGCCTGGTAACTAACTCTCACTTCACGCACCCTTCTCCGGAGGGGCGAGGAGTGAGAAGCAGTCCAGGAGGCTTTCAAAGAAGCATTTTTGCTGGAACCTAATGGTTTATGGTGCAGCTTTTTGGCGCTAGAACGGCAGCCGAGGGGTATTTGGCTGCGCGTTAAATACTAGACTGCAGAGCTGTCTTCGGTGTGTTGCGATCATGTAGCCAGGCGCGCCCAGCATGCATCTGGCCACCGCCGGAGAGGCGAAACTGGCAGAACCGACGGCGGCAAAAAACGCTGCTTCACCGTTCGGATTCATTCGGTTCTCTTTTGGTGATCTGCGAGTGCCTGTTGTGTCTGCACTAGCCTGTTCGTTTTCGTGTTTCCGCTCACGTGTGCAGTCAGCTGATGGTTTTTTTTTTCCTCTCCCATGTGCAAAATCTCCGAGCCCGCGTGTAAGCTTGTCGCACGTCTTCTCGCAAACAGTAGACCACACAGCAGCGCTCCCTGACGGGGAAGAGGACGTGCTCTCAATTTTCTTCTTCTTGGCACAGTTTTCGTTTGTCTTTTGCTGTCGCCGTAGCAACGTGTTCGCGGTATATCGCTTTTGGAACTCCCCCGTCTGTTGTCTTGTGTGTACCGTTGCACTAGTCCCGGAGCGCCGTGATTTCTCGCTGGGCAGATACAGAAGGAACGCTCCAAGCGGTAGAGACCCTGAACGGACGCCACTGAACCCGACTGTGCGCGTCTTCTGCCTTCCCTGCTGCTATTCGAAACCGGGGGGCCGGAGCACCGGTCTGTCTTCGGTGCCGTCTCGTGTTGGATCTCTGTTCTACGGGCGTTTTTTCACCGTTTTTGTCCTGCTTTGTTGTTACTCTACGGTTCCGATCTTCTGTGGGTACTTTACAGAAAGGTCGGGCTTTGTTTCATGTGTATCGAATCGTGACGCCGGGGGTGATCCTCCTCCCGATTAGCGCCCTCCGACCTGGCACGGACGAACTAGCGTGATTATTTGTTTGGAATAGGCGGTGGGCATTTTTTCGTAGTATCGCCCTAAGAAGAGCGACTTCGCGGACACAGGGGGTGGCTTCCCGTCTTAAACCTACAACCGAGGGCTCGTTTCCCTACAGATTAGCACATTTTTCGCAATCGACCGGCTCCTTTCTGTCTTCGTTGTCTCGGTGTTCTGTCGACTTCCCTGGCACCGTCTCCGTGTAGCTGGCCTGTGTTCCATCTTCTGGCCGTTGCTGCGCGTCTGCACCGGCGCCGTTGCGCTTCGGTAGCTTTTTTTTCAAAAAACGTTTCCTGTGCCGGACAAAGGCGCCGGGACAGCGCAGGTTTCCAAAGGAAAGGAGCGGCTGCTTCCAGCGGCGTCTTTTTTGTCGCCAAAGCAGCTGTACATACACTACGCCACACCGCGCTCGGCCTGTCTTTCCGCCGTTCCTCGGGCATTCCTCCTGTCCGTTCGTTGGATCTGATTCCGAAGTAAGGCTCATACGACGCAGGACAGGCAACTGTCCGTCCCAAAAATTGATAATCGTTCTGTGTTGTCCAGCAGTCGCCCTGATGCTGGTTTCACGATGGACGCACAACACGGACGGTCGGTGGTCGGTGTAGTTACAAGGCATACTAGGATTTGAGTTTGTGGGTGCCTTTTTTTTTCTAGGCGTGTGCCGTGCCTCCCATCAGTTCCGCCTTAGAAAAACACGTGTGTGGACTCTTGAATATGATCCCGTTTCTGTGAAGGGACACACAGCCGTGTCCAGTACTGTGTTCGCTGTTTTTCCCAGATGACGTACACGTAGTACTTACTCTCTATCTGCGTGCCTCCACCCTGTCCACGGCTGCAGGCTTGTTTCTGACCAAGAGAAGTTTCCGTGTCAAGCAGTTGAAGGGACGAGATATTTTTGTGTGCTTGGAATGTCTCCTGTTCCACAGTGTGGTGCTGCCCCCGTGTGTGACAGCAGCGCCTACCGCTCTTTATCGAGCACGGAAGGTTTAAAATGGCTTCATGTCGTGCCGCTGTTTGGCGACCTTTTGCGTCAGCAACTGAGGCTGCAGGCCTCTGAGCTCACTGTGCATGCCCCCTCGCCTCCGCACCTTTGGCAGACACTGGCACTATCTTGTGTGTCAGCATTGGGAATTTGCCTCGTAATCGTGTGTGTGTGTGTGTAGCGTTGTGCTCTAAATCCGCCCCGTGTGTTTCATTCTACATTTGCATTCTCCTGATGTCAGCGCCGCAAACTCTTGCCAGGTCAGCGCAGTCTTCTTGCTTCCCCCGCGTGATGGTGCAACCGCCGAGCGGCACCCCCCGACAGACAGTTTAGGAGCTGGGACTCCGCAAACGAAGGAGTGCAATTCGCTGTCCACCTCAAGTGGTGTTTCTTTTTAGCACTCTTTGTGTGTGCAGGCTGACCCGTCTTTTACTCAGCTTCTGCCTCCTTTCCTTTGGCCCCTGCCGCCGATTTTCACCAAGATGACGTTCCTCGGAGGCGTCCGTTGGGCAGACATCAGCAGCGACACTCAGTCGCTGTCGGCGATGCCCTGCACGCCCAAAGGGAGTTCCTCGTACTGTGGAAGCCTCGGAGGCGGCGCAGCAGCTACGGCCCTTCTTCTCCAGCACGAGGCCGCCGAACATTCGTACCTGAATCCGTCCTCGTGTGCCGCCGAGTTTGAAAACAGCAGCGCCGGTCTGAACCTTCATTTCCGTAGTGCGGCCAACCTCGGCGGCGCAGAAGCAGACGCCATCAATGTCCCGTCTCCTTCGGCCGCGTCTGGGCTCGACGGCGGCGGAGACTGCGACGGCATGTGCGAAAGATTTGGCTGGGAGGGCCGCTCCGGGTCCAGAGAAGCGAAGAAAAACGCTGGCGTTTCTTCCAGCACTGCGACGACTCCTGGATTCAAAGGTCTGTTGGGATTTTCCTCCTCCCACGAGCATGGCGAAGGCCGCGGCACTGCGGCCTCGTCCTGTGCGTCGAATGCCGCTCTTATCTCTTCAGGCTCCGGGAGAGCCTGCGACAAACACGGCTCGCCGTCAGGCTCTTCCCTTACTTCTGTCGCGGGGGCCGGGAAGCTCCGGGGTCGCGGCCGACCCACGCCGGGGGCGTCTGGGGCTGCTCGCCCGCAGCACAGCGTGAAGGCTGGCCAGAAGGCTGCGAATGACGACGCAGATGCATGCGCGAACTGGCGTCGAGCAGCGCCAGGCCCACGAGACGCATTGACTCGCGCGCCCGCCTTGACTCCGGCGAAACGCAATCGTCGGGCGTCTGGAGGCAGCTGTCGCACGAGCTCGACTCTCGTAGGTCGCGACAGTCTGACTGAGGAAGACGAGAAGCCGAGCGTGGCTGCCCCAGGCTCGGCTGGCGAAGGCGTGCTCGTAGGCCTTCTCCAGTCTCAACAGCCTCCCTCGAAGAAGAAGCGCTCGCTCCATACGAACCCTGCACAGGGGCGAGAACAGAAGGGATGTCTGTCGGCCGAGGAGGAAGTGAGCGAGGCGTCGTCTCTCAAAGGGACCGACAAAGCTGGGGCCCAGAGCGGCCATTCCGGGACTCGCAGCCAGCGAAACAGCGCCTCGGCAATGGTGGGAAGTACCGGTGGAGTCGCCGTCTCCGGCCGCAAGAGTGGGGGAGGCCGCCGGTCTGTGGGCAGCTCTCGGGGCTCTGCGGGGGCGGCGAGCTCGAAGCAACCCGCAGGGACGAATCTCCTCCTCCAGCACATGGGCTCCATTTCCGCGCCGTTCCTCCAGATCCCCGGTTTCGTCTCTCCCATGTTCCTCCCCACGCTCTCTTCACCTGTCGCTGGCGGCGCACCTGCAGTCGGCCCGGCAGCGCTGGGGCTCTCCTTTTTGCCGCATCCTAATGCGAAGACGGCGGAGGCGAGCGGCGAGGTCGACGAAGAAGACTGGGCACGCAGGGAGTCGGCGCGCATGAAGGACATTGCGATCGGCAAGGCGACGGAGGGCTATCGCAACTTTATTCGGGCGATTCCGAAAGACCAACGCAGAGAAGGAGACCCGGCGACGCCCGATCCGAAGCAACGGTGCACCAAGGCCCAGTTTCAGCGGGAATACCAAGACTGGCGAAAGCAGCTCCACAGATACGACTCGTGCGGTGTGCGGGGTTTGTCGCCTGTGGAGAACGCAAACACGCACGGCGAGGAAGCCTTCCGGGACGCGAAACAGGAGGCAACGGGTGAGGGCCGAGGGGCCGAGCTCGGGATAGCAGCCAACCTGGGCGTCGAGGCGAGGCCCGCGACTGAGGGCGAGACGGTAGGCGAGGTCGCAGGCTTCACGGACGAAACAGACCCGATCCTCGAATTCAACAGAGAATGCGAGCTCGCTGGCCTGTGAGCAAAACTGTCACCGGCGCGGTGATCGTCGCACAGCAGCGTCCGACGGCCTTCTCAGTCTGTATTTGAGCACATGTTGCTCTCTACAGAGTGTATGGAGGCATGGAGGTTATGTGTATACGCATATATATATATATATATATATATGAATACGTGTACATCCAGCGATGTGTGTTGACGTCGGACAGCGTTCGGAGTGGAAGCAGGAGACCACGGTGGGAGGGTCTATCACGCCCCGCTTCTTGCGCGCATATGCCCTCGCGAAAGACTTGCGTGGATCGTGTGAGAGTTTTGCTTCTTGTGGTGCTGTTCGTGCCGACGCGACAGTGCAATGAAGAAAAGAAAATGCTCGGGAGGGTTTCGCGGTCTTCAAAGTCTGGAGTTACACAGACGAGACAGGGGGTTTCGAGTGGTGTTCCCCGTTTTTTCGAGTGTCTAGCCTCACTGTGGAGGTGCTCTCTATTTTGCGGTAGTCCGTCGTTTCTAGGTCCACGTACAGTGCGCCCCGGCCCAGTGATTTCTGTACACTTAAGTCTTGCCTTCTTTTTTCCTCAAAACGCGGCATTCAGAGTCTATCGGGAGGCTCTGATCCGCTCCCAACTAAGCTGTTAGCACTGCTCGCCCATTATTCCTCTACAGAAAGTGTACATGTACAAGGTATCTCCATCAATGTATAAAGTCGTATACGTATATTGTGTCTAGAAGATATTTGTCCTCTGCACAATGCATGTACTTGGTATATGCAGTTGTGCATAATGTATATACATCTATGTATCTCGACACGCAGTCCGTGAATGTCAGATTAATTTCACCCGTTGCAGATGTACGTAGTTCATGAACCTACCCTGGGGACGCATTTGCTTTGGCTGTATATACGTCTCTGTGAAGGTGTATGCATTTCAACCTTACAACTGATCAGGACGTTGTGTGTATGCTCAAGTTGAGTCTTTGGCTCTCGGGAAAATGTATTTTGTCGGCTTAACCACGGCGACTTCGCATATCGCTTCTGTAGTTTCGTCCATGTTGGTTGTTTTTCGGTTCCGGACAAAAATAACAGAGGCCTTTGTCTCTTTCTGCTGTACAAGCTCCCCCCCCCCCTTCTCCCACAGATTTCGCGTGAGGGGTCGTCTTCTCTGTTCACATCATCAACTCTAAGCTGCTCAAGCAATCAACTAACAGGAAATCAACGTCTCCCTGCAGAAAAACGCGATCGCGTTGGTAGATACTCGCAGTACCTCTGCAGCAGAAAAGCAGATATTTGCGGTTCGTTGCTTCAGATGGGCACCGCTCTTGCGGCGGCGGCTGCTGCTCCCCTGAGCCACAAAAATTGAGGAAATTTACATGAATGCAGATAGAGAAAGATGAATGTCCATACACATGTATAGATCTAATTCATGAATACACATGTGTAGATATACATTCATGTATGAAGTTGTATGTCAGCAGATATACACAGTTGTGCAAGCGAAGCACAGAACAAGCAGGAAAAATACTTCCTGTTTTTTGTCTACCATGAGGCGTGGTGGCTGTGTCGATCGTAGATTCGCATTTCCTGTCCTCTACAGTCTGATTCTGTGTTGCGCTGCGCGACTTAGCTGCCTCAAATCTTCTCCACTATTCGCATGGAATACGCACACGCTTGAGGGAAAATCTCGAAATCCCGATGGTTCTCATCTGCAACGTACTTTTACAGGGGTATTCTTATAGACAGAGACACACAGGAGAATTTATAGAAAATATGCTCGTATGATACGTAACTCCAGTGGGAAGTAGCGAATGATACGCGGATGTGCATGAGTCTGCGCCTGTTACGAATACTCGATAATTACATACATAGGTTTACAGACGCGTATGCATGCGCACACATTTTCACACAGAGAAGCACAGCAACAGAATGCGCTGTAGAGACCCACAAACGTCTGACATCTGCATACACAGAGAGAGATGTGTTCACTGGAATGTTCTGCTGTCGGGAACTGCATAAAATGCGAATGATGAAAGGTCACCCGCATCGGCAACTTCCTTCTCTATTTCTTTCTCGGAATGTCTTTGTTTGTGGTCGAGTAAACAGTTGTAGCCGCAGAAGGAAGATTCCCCCCTTTCGGTGTGTAATCCATTATGAACAGCACATTCAGAAGACGTATGGTTTTTGACTGGCGAGGCTTTGCGGATCTTCGGAAGCAATGGAGAAGCTCGGAAAAGTCTTTCCTTCAAGATTATTGTTTCTGAGTCGGATATGCAGTCTCGTTTACGTTTTGAATCGAAGCAAGAGGCGCGAAGACGTAATTGTCCCTTCTTCGAAGTCCGTCATTTCCCATTCTCCTAGGGAAAGACGAGGACGGGGATGCGGGAGTAAATTGTTTTGTCCCCGCTTTTTGGTTTCTTCAATGGGAAACGGTTCTTTTTGACTGTAGAGAGAAAAGTGTCCTCTCGAGAGAATTCCCCTTCAGTCGCACAAAATACGCCTTTCGGTACCTCAGAATGTACAGCAAGTTGGAAGTTTTTGTGGTTTTCCAACACCGAAACCCTCCTTTTTGACCCATGACTCGCTGCCGTTCTTGGATAAATTGAAAATGTTTCGATGAAACACTAGAGCATTCCTCGGGGGACTGCCCAATAAGAGCTGTCTTGTCTTGGCTGTACTCAAACGTTTCCGCTTCTGTCTGTTGTTTTCCTTCGGCATTGGCAGTGGATAAAATGTCAATCGAAAAAAAACAAACAAGGAGCCGTTTCTTTGTGTCTATATGCTTCGACCAGGGGACGAAGCCCTCGGGGGCCTTCCCGCTTTTTGGAGAATTGCTGGCAGAAAGAAAATGTGGGCAAAGGCCACGGTGTGTGTCTTCGAATTATGTTTTTCTGCTTTGCCTGCTTCTAACTTTTTGCCCGCTTCAGTTGTTCCCCGTTTCCGGTACTCGAAGTGATCCCCCTCGCAATACGGAAGGCCATGTACGCGGTACCCCTTCTGCTGTTGTTTCTTCTGCTTGCAACACGCATTCAGAGGATACCACACCGACGGAGACATCTTCTCATCCCTCTTCTCAAACACAAGGGGCAGCAACTGATGCGCTTCGCGTCCTTCCTGCTCGAACCCTCGCAGCAATCTCTTTGCCTCTCTCTCAGACAAAAAATGAGGGAGTTCGTGTACTCTCGGGGTTGCCTCTCGGCAGTCCAGTCCCTCTCGAAGCTCCAAGCAACCGCGTCGTTCCTTTCCCTTGCATTGGTGGCTCCGATCTGCGGTCTCTCAGCCCGGAGCAACGTCCTGCTGAGTTGCTTGCGGCGAGCGAGAACTCCACTTCCGTGCCACAACGAGCGGATGCAAAGACACGCACTTCCGTCTTTTCACCGGGACGCAGTCGGACCTCCGCCACGAGACGCACCGGGAGGGCGGACGACTCGGAAAACATCTCGATACTTGGGCGCGTCGGCCAAAACGCGGAGATAAACGGCGAGTACGCGCTCGAAGACGGCCAAAGGAACCGGGGCGAAAAAGCAAGCGAACGGCCGGTCTACCGAAAGAAGCAGATGCCCATTTCCCCTCAGATAGCCTCTGCTGCCTCTCAGGCAGGCGAACGCGCGGGAGCGACCGCGTCGTCGCCTTTGTATTTGTTTCACGTCGAGTCGTCCGAGTCCGCGACTCCCGCATTCTGGGCAGTGGGGGAGGTCCCTGGCGTCAACGAACGAATCCGAGCCTTCGTTTTGAGTGATGCAGATACACCCGACAAAGCCGAGGGCGAGTGGATGGTCTTTGAGAAGTCCGTCGCGCTGTCTGCCCCTCGTCCCGAGGAGCCGCCAGCTATCACCACGTCCTTCCATGCGGATCCGTACGTCGTCGCAGTTCGTGTTTCGTGCCACAACGGCGCACGAGATGGCGGCGAAACCGGACTGGACTGTGGAGGTGAAACGTGCGAGTCCTGCGACCAGTTCAGAAGCTGTCGACTCCCTGGCGTCCTCCCTGCAGGGGGCTACGCACTCGGAGACTGCCCCAGAAACGGCAGACTTGCTCACGGAGAGGCCTGTACGTACAAATGCCCGCTGGGATGGCGAGAGAAGGGCGCGTTAGGGCGCATTTGCTACGACGGAACCGTGTTAGAGATCCGCCGGGGCGCGGGCTGCGAGCGGGCATTCGATTTGCCGGAAAACGCGACACAGAACTGCCAGTTCCTCCTCCTCGAAGGCGCGCCAGAACTTCAGCAAAAGTGCAACGGACTCTTCATCAGCCACATTGTCACCGGCATGAGTGGCCAGCAGGCGGTGTTCTGGCAGAAAGATGTCCGCGGGGACCTCGTCCAGCTCTACTGGGACGACGGATACTGGATATGCGGGTCATTTGAAAAAGACGAAGAATACGGATATCTGCCAGATATGACGCCCGAAAGGCTTATTCAAGGTAACGACGACGCGTAAAAGGAGCTTTCGGCGGCCACAAGACATTTCGTGTGGAGTGTCAGCTCTCGCTCCGCGACGTTCTGCGTGCACAGATTGCTTCTCGCGCCTTCCTCCATATTTGCTGTTTCCACAACCTCTCTCGCCACTGCATCTGGAGATATACTCAAGCACATTTCGTTACCCATATATGAACGCCAGAAACCATACACTTCCCTACCTGGATGTTTCTCCAGATGGGTCTACGCATGCTTAAGCCAGCGTGCGTGTATATGCGTATATGTGGATCTCTACACACTCCTCGTATATCTCTGTACGTAGGAAGACATACCTATATATATTTATATGTTTATATGGTGGGGTGTGGGCGTATGCACATACGCGTATGTACCCGCATCTTTGTATGTCATGCGTTGCTGTCCTTCCGTGACATGCGTCGTTCTGTGTGGTCTTCCTCGCAGCTCGTTCCATTCATCTCCTCTCGTCCGAAGCCGTCTGGTCGAATGCAGCAGGTCCGCAAGCGTCGACCGCACCTGCTTCGCTTCACTGTGTAGATCCCCTCCAGCCCCTCCAGCATACTCAAGAAGGCGGCCGATGCCCCACCTTCTTCTTCTCTGGTTGGTCGAGTCCAGGATTAGATGGCTACTGGCACGAGCTCTTTCCCCCTTCTGCAGACGGCAGGCCTCGGTTTATAAACGAAGAACTGCTTTTGATCCATTGGACGCCTCTCGGATACTGGGTTGTCGGCGTGCCGGACGACGATACCATAGCCATCGCGCTGTCCTTCTCCCCGAGCAAATTTCCCGCTCCCAATGGATGGAGGATTTGGAACGCCAAGACAGGTCTCTGGGAAGAAGAAGAAAGTGTGCGCGCCCGCTGTGTCCCGACGGATGACCGTGAGAGCGGAGACACTGATCCTCGAAGGGGTGGAAACAGCCCGCGTCAAAATTACACAAGTACTCGAAATAGCCACTATGGGTTTCCTGCGCCACTCCTCGATATCTCACCTTCTCCCGGTCTCCATTCGCCTTTTCCCCATGGTGGCCACGGAACCAGTCAAACCCGCAGTGGGCTCCTAGAAGGCTTGATCTCTCCAGAAGAAGGCGACCTTCGGCTCCGAGAAGAAGGACGTACACTGCAGGCGCTTCATCTTCCCAAGAGGCGCGCATGCCCTCACCTTCGTCTCGAGGGAGGCGTCGGTTTGGGCGCACGCTGCAACGGCGTGTGGTCACGGCGTGTTTACTCCCGGGGGAGAAGCAACGGAAGAGCTGCGAGTCGCGGGTCTTACGATGTCGGCAGTCCGGCTGACGGCGGAAACCCCGAGAGTGAGGACGCAGACGAGTATTACCTTTTCAAACTATCCATAGACAGCCGCGTTATGTATCTGTACAAGTCCGACGACCAGTGGCGATGCACGGCAGACGGGAACACCATGTTAGGTTTCTCTAACAAAAATGTGACTCTCCACAGCTCGTTGCAAGAGAAGGAGAATCCCGGAAACGCGCGGACAAACTTCGATGAACTGCATTCTGGAGAGGCGCACAGTGAAGAAGGAAACTGGCTAGAAGGGCTGCGCTATGTGTCTGGACCGTGGAAACTCTCTTGTCTCGACGAAGATGGTAAAACATAAAAAAAGGCCAAAAGATTCTTCTCCAAGTTCGAGCACACTCTAGCCAGAGAGATCGATTTGATTTTCCCCTCCATCCGCAGTATAGCATAGACAGACGGATTGTCGTCAGTTTTTCGACTGTGAAACAGGCGTTCGCTTCTACCGCTCGAGGAATATCCACGATAAAACTTACACCGTGTTGTTTTAGAGGTGTGCCTACAGTATTGGGGGGGTAGCTGCGTATGCGTGTCATCAGATATGTAAATGTATAGAGGAGACTGGGACAGTGCTGGGAGCTGAAGCGTCATATTCCTCTGTAGGCTCTTCCGTTCCTGTGGGTCAGCTGTAAGGAGAGATGCGTGTCACTAGGTAGAGCGCCATGTGTAGTTGTGTACAGGTACTGGCATGCGCGTGCCTTTGTATATGAATCTGAATGTGTTACATTTAAACTTGCAAGCAAATGGAAAGCCTTTACTTAAAAGGTATATACGAGAATTCACACGTCGTTACTCCGTCCCCGCAGGAACTTGGGGACCGTCCCAGATGCGATGTGCCTCGCCACGTTCCTGGCCGTTTTTCTGTCCTTTCCTTTCTCCCGCAGGTTCAGAACAAAGGTGTGACGAGGTGCACGTCTCTGGCTTCGCTGATTCAGCTGAAACTTTCAACGGCGTATGGACGAAACGTGGCGCCAACAGTGTAGGCACATACGCTCAGTTTACAAAGAAAACACCAGAACGGGAGCAGACGGTCCCTTATTTCCACCGCACTCCGGACTTGCTCTTATATCATCACCCTGTTGGCCTGTGGGTTATCGGCATGAGCCCTGAATCCAATGAGGGGTACCGAGAAGCCAGAGGAGGGGGTTCACCGGGAGACCTGCCTCGCTTTTTCGCCTACGCAGTCAACTTACGTAGTCGGGTACCGCCTGGAGGGCCGTGGACAGTTTTCGAAAGAAGCCACAACAGAGCAGTTTTGAACCTCATTCAGATCGAATGCATTCAGCATGTCACCGCTCACGTGACACGGTGAGGAAGAAGGCTCATTCAGCCATTCTCTCTCTTGGCACACGCTGTCCTCATTCAGTGCCCCAAGTCTTCCCTCATCAAAGGCTTGTGGCGGGATAAAAAACACAGTATGTAGGAACACATATTCGTGCCTGGAGTGGCGGAAGTCTTGGTTCGTGGCCAAGTCACGGGAAAGAAAGGGACGACAAACGCGCGAATTTGACTTGTCTCTGCATATCTGGTGCTGGCGGGAATTCTTGTTATTGAGGTTATGTAACAAAAACCGCTACGTTTACATTTTTGTGTGCATTTTTAGGTATATATGAATTTTGACTTCCAATGCGTCTTCTCAAGACGAGTGCTTTTGTCCTAATTTTCCTGGGCTTTCATGTCGAAGAGTGTGGGGACGAGGGATGTCGATGCACCTGACTTTTCTTGTTGCTGCAATAGCCCCTGCGCATTTGCTCCTTCTACGAAAAATACCGAGGCCGAAATGACCATCATATCTCGAGTGTTGTTTTTCGTTTGCTGGTCCAAGCTCTATCGTTTATGGGGGCAACTGCAAAAAAACACGTAGCCCGTCTCCATGCATACGAACGCACACAGCGTTATATGCACATATATAAATATATATATGTATATATAATGTCCATGCACTGACGCACATACACAGCCGCACATGAATGCATATCTCACACGTGTAGGCATGCACATGCCTGCTTGTACACATCGGTTAATAGCTACCTCCGTACTTCCAGTGAATCCCATGCCAACACAAGTCACGGCAGCCACAGCACTGCCTACTCAACTCTCCAGATACAGCTGTGCAACTGTGAATTCGTTCTCTGCCGGACGGGAGGGATATTTCCGGAAAGTTGAGGACTGGAATCTTTTCATCTGTGCAAAGCCCCTTCTCTCCGACAGCACAATGCGGTTGGAACTTTCCTAGGTGACCCCACCATATTAGGGGTGACGGAGTGTCCTGGTTCAAAGCATGCCTCCAGAAAGCGCAGGAAATGCCTACATAGAGTCGTCGTGTGGATCTCCCGCGCTGAAAAACTTCGTCAGAGAGCCGCAAACGACGGTTTTCAAATTGGTGAAAACACCTTGCAAGGCCTCAGTATATATTGGTACGAAGAAGTTCCCCTATCCTCTTCACACATGCGCCATGACCAACCAGAGGATCACAGCTGAATCATTTATCCTTTACTCTGAATCGGTACACATCCTCTTTATGCGACTCATCCAGGCAATTCGGGGGGAATCCTTTGACCTACTGTTAATGTTCCAAATTTGTGTCGCCCTCCAGCCCCATTCAACCACCAAGAAGCAGCAATTCAAAATATTTTGGAAATAGGTCATCTGTAGAGATGCTGGCGCATTTAGTGTGCCTCTCCAGCTACGCATCTATCGACCAGTCGGAAAGAATCCCTCATTTTTTCTGCCCCGTTTTCCGTAGAAAGTACTAGGAGACTGAAGCGGAGGACGAGGTCTACTCCTGCACAAAAGTCGGCGTTTGTCAGAAGGGGAAAACGGGATGCATATCTGTCGAATTCTTGAGATTGACGGGATGCCAGTCTAAGGGCGGCGACTGCAGCCATCCCGCTGCGTTATCGTCAGGATTTCTTCGACAGAGAAAAGTCAATACCCCGTCAGAAGTCTCTATTGTTCCATGCTTAAGAATATCCTCCATGAAAAAGAAGAAAACCGTCGCAAAAGCTAGTTTTCGTTTGGCATGGCTACGGTGGAATGTTCAGGCTTCCTCTGGTTCGGACACTACGGTTGTGTGTGAAGACTGGTGTTTGTCAAGGATAAGAAGAATGGGAGCAGCCAATGCTTTTTGCGCCTTTTTATGGGGCCAACTATTCTTTCAGGTGAAACATTAAGCGAAAGCACCCTGTTAAACGGAAAGGGGAGGAACTGGCGAAACGACACAGGTGCATGTGGGGGACCGTCCGACTTACGGGCCGCTGCACTTTCGTGTGTGGCAGGGCTGAACCTCAACGTACTGTTCAATTTCTCGAAAATACCACACTGTAGAAGCGAAGAATGTTCGAAAGGAATGTTGAGCACAGACAGAGAAAAAAGAAGCTTAGGTCGACCACACGAAAACGTGGAAGAGCAACTCTCTGGAGCGTCTCGGAACAACAGATCATGCAATGGCAAGCGTACCGGAACACGCGTGCTTTTCTCCTCTTTCTCCCTCTTTCCTCCGAATTCTGTCCTCCCATATCTTTCTCTCTCACACCGTCCTAATTCTCTTTCTCCTTCCCTGACCTCCTCTCGCTTGCTTTTTTCCTCCCTCCTTTCTCGCCATCTCGCTGTAGCGTCCCGGTTGCCTCGCTCCTGTACCTCGTAGAACGCTTCGCCCGCTGCCCTCTCAGACGGCGTTTCCGACCTAGCCTCGCTATCGTTTGAAGCCCTTATTCGCGCTTCCTTCTTATGCGCTTCTTCCTTTCTGAAACACGAAGTTTACCAAACGTCTGTGCCAGAGGTTCACTCAAGCATTCAGAAACTGTTTTTTTGTTACTCCCGTTTGACTCGACATACCACACACCGTGGCTCTTTCAGCCCGTAGACAGACAGCTTTCTCGGATTTGTTGCCTTGTTCGTGCGGCGCCTAACAATGGCAAACCTTTCTCCGGCGTTCTCGAGGGGAAAATTTGAGGTAGCTAGACCTTCACTCCAGACCACAAACGACGCAGACAATGTGACGGAACGCAGCGCGTTGTTCTCTGCGCTTCGTCCGCACACGGTTGCATCCAGGCAGAAGAGTCCCCGTCTTCCCTCTTTTTTCTTCAGAGCAGTCATGTCCATCCTCATTTTCTCATCTCTTTCTTCCCGCACACAGGCAGCTGAGCCCAGTGTATTCAATCAGCACGAAGCGCCCCCTCACCATGTGCTGCACGATCTGCTGAAAACACATGCCGGGCACTTGCCGCTTTCTGTCGCCGCACCTGCGTCCTTTGTTCCTCTCTCCAGGACAGAAATCGCTGCTGTTCATGCTCACCTCGTCTCGGTGCTCGCTGCTGGGGAGTCCCCCAACACGGCAGCGGCGTCGAATCCGCCCGCGTTTCGGTGTCTCGTCTCTGGCCGGCTCCAGCGCCACACTTTCGTGACGCGCGGACCCTCCTTAATTGCGTGCTGCGGCGAGAATGCGGCTCGAACGCTGGCCTTCGAGAAGAGTGCACTGACGCGCGAAGAAAACCACGGGCTTCTGCCGCTCCTCGTGGCCTTGCAGGAGCAGTTCGAGAGCCTCGACTACGAAGAAAAACTCAGAGCGTTCACGCAGAAAGTTGGGAACCTCTACGAATTCGTACGAAAGACAGACACGCGCATGCACGCGCTTCTTGCTCACCACCGGGCGACCGGAAGGCCCCTTCTTCCTGCCAAAGCAGACGTGAAATTCCTTCCTTCGGTAACGGCAGACAGGCTGTGCACGCGTAGAGGAATAAAAACATGGACGTGGAGTGCCTCACCTTGCTCGTCTCTCGCCTTCCCTCGCGCCCAGGCTGCCTCGGTGGCGCGCGCAGCCGTTGAAGTGATTGCATCTTTCCCCTTTCTGGCACACGCGACAGAAAACAGCGACTCTCTAGCGGCATCCGCCGATACGAACCCCACTCATTCGCCGAGCGGAGCGGGGCGCTGGCGCCTAGGGAAGGTGGAACAAGCATTAACCAGAAAGAAAGAGACCACAACACACGACAGGAAAGAGGGGGAAAATCTAAAAGATCGTGTAGAAGAGGCGACAAACCC
Source organism: Neospora caninum Liverpool (assembly GCF_000208865.1). Taxonomy (NCBI): domain Eukaryota; phylum Apicomplexa; class Conoidasida; order Eucoccidiorida; family Sarcocystidae; genus Neospora; species Neospora caninum. The sequence goes on along the minus strand of NC_018397.1, from coordinate 296,545 downwards.
AAGAGCAACAGACAGTGTGGCGGGACCCGCAGAGAGAGAGAGAAAGCCCCGTGCGTCGTTGCACCGGAAACAGGGCGAGACGGCGAGGAGATCATCGAACCGGACAAAGAGAAATTACGCGTACGAAGAGGAACAGGCCGGGACACTGAGTTATGGAGAGGAGGCAGGAGATAGGAGCGTGAGGCCTTCGCGAGATGAGGAGGGAGATCGAGACCCGAATGGGGACTTTGATGCAAAGAAAAAGGTGACACAGACATCGACAGCTGAGGCAGAAACGACACCGCCGGTACAAACGGGCGTGCACATCGAAGGTGCCCCTGCCTTCGACGAAAGGGGTCGGAAAAACACAGAATCGTCTGCCAACGAGGACGAAGCAAAGAAGCCAAGCGCTTCGGGAAAACGTCAAGAGCAGAAAGAAGAGCGACCGTTGGCCTCTGTTGAAGATTCAGTTTCGAGACTCGCACGCATGCGCGAGTCGAGGCCAACACAGAGGGAAGAGTTAAGGGATACCTACCTAAAACTTCTCCAGCGAGCGGCGGAGGCACACCGTCGCTTGCAGGTGGTAGACGTCGAAGAAATGTGCATCCAGACTGCTGTTCACGTCACGAAAGAACGGGCACGCCAAGAACACATTCGCCGAGAAAATCAGGCAGACAAGAGGCGATAAGCTCTTAAAGAACGCTCGCACTAGACACACACTCCTTAACACCAAGAAGAGACGTCTGCGTGCATATATAGATATATATGTAGACACAGTCGAGGATTTCGGATATTTCTGTGACTCAAGAGACCAGGCAACTCACTTCGTACCCCATATCTATGTTCATATAAGTACAATGCTTATATGTACCTATATTTCTCGTGGTTAGTCGATCGGTTCGCTTAGACGCCGAAAGTCCGCTAAGGTATACGTACAGATATAGATGCTTATATGTACATATATGCATATATGTCTGCATGGCTGCTCCACTTCTTTTTCTTCCTGGAAATACACATTCGATGCATATTTGATTTCACACCTTGTGTGTCTTGAGGTCTATTTCGCTGTAACTAGAGTACCACTTCCGTCCCCCCTCCTGCCTCTGGACACCTTTACTCATTAGCCCAGGAATCACTTCTCCTGCTGTCGGCTGTAGAGAGCTGCTTATCACAGAGTCCACATAGCCTTCAAAAAATAGGCAAACCACAAACACGAATGTCGCGCACTCCGGTTTCCAAAAATTCACGTGCGAGGTTAAATGCTCTCCTACGTCGACCGATCGCCTGTGCGCGACTGATCCGCATCCCAGAAGAACTGTATCACTGGAATCGAGGAGAGAAATCACAGGTTCGACTCTAGTGATGCAATTCTTCTCCAACTACCACATGTGTATGCACATTTCACAGACATCTACAAACAGCGCCATACATTACGATATCCGCACAGCGAGATATCGAAGCCGATGAGTCTCCTGATTGCATGTCAAAGTCTCTACGTCTTTGGGCTAAGGAAACATCGCGGTGCAATTTTAAACAGAACGCCTTCTGTTACTTTCCCTGAAAATGAGCAGTGCTGCCTGGGTGTGAACGCACACGCATGCGTACATATAGTTCATGTGGGTTTTATATGACGTGTATACGGTCTCTTCAGCAAACGGAAGTGTCTTGCAAACCGCACTGCGTTTTCTCATACCTAAATTTTGGAAGCTCGCTATCGCTCGTTCACGTCTCGGGCACGAGAAAGACAGCTGTAGAGAGGGAGGACCTCAAGTTTCCTCAGCCCTTTTCAACAAAATACGCGTTGCTTCGTTGCTCAGTTCGTTTCCCCCCCACTTTCGGCTCTTTCTCGTCCTCCCGCTACCTGAGCAAAAACAGTCTCAGGCTCCGGCATCACCAATCTCTTACACTTTCATGCCACGCACCAACTGGACGCCGACAACTCTTACTGTCCCTCCACACAGAGAACAAGGAAAAAGAAGGAAAACCATTTGAGGTGTAGCATCAGAGGTCCCAAACGTCAGTCAGAAACCACATTCCGCAAAAAAGCGACGTACACGCCAGTTGCCTTTTCAAGCACGGAATGCCTTCAGGGAGCATCACCTCTCCATTTTCGCAGCGTACAATGCGGATAGACACCATCCACTTTCACCTACACCTTAGTGACTGCATGCATATACATATCTACCCATGTATATATGCACATATATCTGTGCAAATACACATACATGTGTTGGCATCTATATGAGTGAAGATGCATGCATGCGACGGGAGTGGAACTCTGCAGTCCCATGTGCTGGAGTTGCACTTCTATGTGTACACAGGTTCGCAAGGACACATCCATGTGTGTGCCTACTTGCATGCGTTCGTGCAAGTACACAGCCAGACTGAAATACATCTATATATATACGAATATGTATTTACAGTACATGGGAGTCCACAGCCTTTGCAGCGTGTCAACACATTTTGCTGTTCTCGTTGGAATCACCATGCCAAGGATCCTCGCAACCCTGGACTTCTTGCAAGGTTCATCGGACTCGCGTCTTGTCTCTTGGAGATTGCGGTTTCGTTTCTTCGCGGCCCCTCTGAGCAGCGACTCGCGTTCTCTTTCTCGTGTTTTTTATGGCCGTCGCCTCTCATTAGTTTGTTTCCTTTCCTTGCATTCATGCCCACAAAATCCAGTTTGTTTTCATTGAGGGCCTGAACAAGAGCGCATGCACGACACAAATCCTTTTTTGTCAGAAACCCACAGAGGACGCAGGGGCGCAACTCCCCGTTCCTCCCGGGCAAGACGTCGCTCTTTTTCTTCGCGTCGACACTTTCCTCGCCTCCGTGGTCCCCTCGCGCATCGTCGGCGCCTCGTCTTCGTGAACCACCGGTTTCAGCCTCAGATGCGGCCTCCACAGGCCTCCCATGGGAAGAATGAGGAAGACAAGATGAAGAAGCAGAGGCGTTTGGTGATAGCCGAGGCTCGCCGAGTGGAGACTCGCAGGACATCGCGGTTTCCCGTCTATAAGACGAGCCAAGGGAGACGGCAGGTTGACGTGCCCCCTCTGACGTGTTTAGCTCAGATGGGTTCTCAATTGTTTCTCCTGGACGCAAGACGACTGCGCCATCTCTTTCCTCTTCTGCGCTTTCTCCCTCTTCGCCTCTGAGAGCTGTCAGGGTCGCCTCCGCTTTTCCTGGTTCGCCACGCTGTCTGTCGGAGCCGAGACTGCCCTTTGCGTTTTCCTCTGTGCAAGCGAGGGGAGGCGTCCACAGATTCCGCGCCGCGTGGAGGAGGTCGAGAATTCGCTGTTGCTGCTGATTGTCCTGGAGCGAAGAGAAAAAGTTGCGGACAAGGCCTCTGTAGGCGGCTCCGCTGTACGTACACTCGGTGGCGAAGTAGTCGAGTCGGTTGAAGTGGGCATACAGCACAACTTCTCGCTGGAAAGAAGCCAGCAACGGCTTCACGCGCATCACACTCGGCCCTTCGCGCGAGCCTGTGAGGGGTGCCCCAGAGACAGGCAGGCGTTGCACGTCGCCTCGCAAAATGTTCATCAAAAACGTCTCTGCTCCGTCGTCTGCATTGTGACCAGTGCAGAGCACGTCAGCTCCGATGTCCTGCGCGCCACGCTCAAATGCCTGACGCCGGAAGATTCCACAAAATGTACAACTGTGTGTGAAGTCGCCGCTTCGCCCGTCTTTCTTCCCGCTTTTTTCTTCTCGCTCCTTGGACCCCCCGCAATGCTGTCCCTTTTCCTCCGCATCCACACATGGGCCCACCGCGCCTCCTGACGCCGCAGCCGCCGACTCGCGATTGCCCCTGCAGCCGCACGCCCGGCTTATAGACGGAGAAGAGGAGCGCGACGCGGCGGAGCACGAAGGATTCGCACTAGCCACAGGCGGTTGCTTTCCATTCTCTAGTGCCTGCTGAGCAATTCGGTCCATTGTCCATCCCTGGTAGAGGTTGTCGTAGGAGACGATGTGGAGGGGTAAGTTGTAGACGTGGCTGTTTCGTTTCACCGCGGCGAGCGCCTGGTCTCTGTAGCCCTTTATGCCCTCATCGACAGCGAGGAGATGGAGAGAGAGGCCCAGATGTTCCCTCACATTTAGCGTGTGGAGCACGTGGAGAAGCACGGCGGAATCCTTCCCGCCCGACACACAGACCGCAACTTTTTGTCCCGAGTGGAAGAGGGAGAACCGCCGGATGAAAGCCCAGACGTCGTCCTCGAACGCGCGAATGAAACAGGCTCGGCAACTCCGCAGCCGAGAAGCCACGCGAACCAAACTGACTCTCGGAGACCCGCAGAACTGACAACGAGAAGGCGGGAAACGCACAGGCGGCGCCTCAGGGAGCGAAGACGAGGAAACAGAGAAAGGGGAAGAAGAGGAAGAAAAGGAAGACGAACAAGAAGTGGAAGAAGGAGTAGACGAAGGAAGGGTAGAAAAAGAAGGACAAGACGAAGAGAAAGAAGGAGGGGTAGAGGAAGAAGGACAAGACGAAGAGAAAGAAGGAGGGGTAGAGGAAGAAGAACAAGACGAAGAGAAAGAAGGAGAGGTAGAGGAAGGGCAAGACGGGAAGGAGGAAGAGAGAGGAGAGCGAGGAAGCAGAGACTCCATTTCGAGAGACAAAGATGCGACAAACGTGTCGAAAGAAGGGAAGAGCTGGAGGCAGTTGCGTTCGCCGTTGTCCTCGCTGTCGACCTCAGAAAGACGGAGGAAGAGTCCCTTTGCCTCTCCTTTGAATTTTTTTCTCACATTCGACCGCCTTGCCTGTGTTTCTTTTCCCTTCGTTCAATGCAGACGATCGCCCTTCGCTGGGCTTAGCTCCTGCAAATTCTATTCTCTCGTTTAGTCTCGCACCTTAGAAAAAAAGAGAAAGAACTTTTCCTCTTACAGAAAAACGTGGAAAAGAATTGCTACAGAACTCCACGTCATTTTTCTGAAAATCAATCGAATGTAGCGCATGCAGGCGTATAAAAATCTCGTTTATTTTTCGCCACACATGCACAATCTCCCGACGGAACCTGCGGTCGATTGTTCTAGGGAAGGAAAACTGCCTTTGTTTCTCCGTTTCTTCTCTGTTCCGCCCAATTGCCGTCTTGTCTTTTCCACCATCTAAAAAGAATAAACTCTCTTCAGGCACACGGAGAACAAGAACCTCCTTTCTCTCTGCTCTACTGCTGCGTGTTTCGTCCACTGTTCTTTGTTACACACGAACAGGCCTCCTTTTGCCATCCTGCTCAACAGTAAATTTCTTTTGCTCCCTTCCATCTTCATTCCTCTTTCCTCTTTTCTCCCTTTTTTTCGTTCGCTCGCTCTGAGCCTCTCAGTCCACTTCTTTTCTCTTCCGAACCGCATTTTCTCCTCTTTTCTCGATGGCGGCTTCTCCAGTCTCGACCGTCTCCTCTCCGCTCTCTCGTCTCTTGCAGACGCGCCATCTTCTCTCTGCGAAACTCCCGCGACTGGTGCAGCCCCGCGTGTCGCTTCCCTGTCCCTCTTCTGCCGCTCTCTCCCTCTCCGCCGCTCCCTCGCCGCTGTCTCCACTTGGTCGGTCTGCTCTGGCGCCTGGCCTCCCCTATTTTCCACTCTGTCGGCTGAGAAAAAACGCCTCGACAAGTGCGCCCCCACCTGCCGAGCCTCTCCATTTTCGGCGAGTTGGCGGGGCAGACAGAAGATTTTATGGAGGATCGTCTGCTGGTTTCCTCGGAAAGACTCGCCCCGCGCGCTTCTCCCCTTCCCACGCAAGGCACTTTGCAACTGTGGGCGTCGGCGACATTCGCCAGGGGCATATTGTCGTCATTGATGGTAAGCAGACGCGAGACACACAAGAGACGACTGTAGGGGAGGTTCCCTACTACGGCGCTCGTCTCCACGTGCTCTTCAAGACCGGTGACTTGCCTGCCTCTCGACTCGCCCTACTCTCTGTCTGTCGTCGCGTGTCTTTTCGCCAATATCGGAAAGCCTAGATTCCGAGGCGTCTCCCTTACTGCTGCTCTTCCGTCTTCTTATGTCGACACGCCGTTGATACTTCTTCACATTCGCCTCTACCTCATTATCCGCGTGCAGATGCATATGCATGGATATATATATATATATATATATATATATATCTGGTTACGTAGATCTGTGTTTAATGATCAATCCGTTTCTGTGGCTCAGAGCTGTTTACATTAATACGTATGCTTTTCTTCATCTCTGTATTTCTTCTGGCGTCGGCTTGTCTCTCTCGGTGTCTCTTTCCATTTTTGTGTGTGCTTTTAAACGACTCTTTATCTCGGCGCCTTTCGGAGTTTTTGATGTTTCCTCATTCGCCTCTCTTTTTTTCGGAAAAAAACGCCTTCAGGCAAAACGGTGGAAGTCACCGAGTGGCGGCAAATCAAGTCGGGCCGAGGCGCTGCGTCCATTGGGGTGAGAGAGAAGGAGAGAGAAGAAGAGTGAAGAAGAGGAGAGAAGGAGAGAGAAGAAGAGAAAAAGAGAAGAGACTGAGCGTGATGAAGCGAAGGGATGAAGTGAGAAGAAGAGAAGAGAAACGAGAAGACAACGAAGCTGCGAAGAAGAGGAGCAATGGGACCAGAGAGTCGACTAAGAAAAGCAAAACGAAAAGCGAAGGAAGGCGGAGGCGCTGAACGTGAGCAAGGGGAAGGAAACCGGACACGACACAAACAGAGGAGAAAACACCCGACGCCGTCCAGGCTGTAGAAGAGATCTCTTCGGGAACTGGCGTGTCTGTGCCCAGCAGTGACGGGAAGTGTTCTCTCACGCCGGAGTGAGGGAATGCTGGGCGTAGAATGCACGTTCGTAGAGGACCGAGCCTTTGTTGTCAAAAGGAAAGGCGTCCCCGGCACTCAGCGTCGCGTGGCGCTTTCTGACGCATTGGCATCTGTGTGAATTCGTTTTGCGCGCGTGTCCAGATTGCCTACATCGACCTCGCAACTTTCAAAGCCGGTGAAGCGAACTTTTCTGTGAACAAAAAACTGGAAGGTGAGCCCTTCGGTAATGGGCTGTTGTCTCCGGCAACCTTGTCGCCCCGAAACGCTCTCTGTCTCTCGACTCTCGGTCTCCTCGCTCGCTGTTTGTCGACTCGCTCACCTCACTCTCCCTCTCTCTCTCTTCCCTCTCTTCCATTTTTCTCTCTCTGTGCACCTCTCCGAAATGTGCGCGGATTCCGTAATTTTCTTTTCTTCGCGACTCGGTGAGATCGGGGCGCTGGAGAACAAGCGGAGGTCGGTAGCCCAGCTGTCTCGACGCTTTCCATCTTTTTTGTTTTTGGCGTCCAGTGATTCAGCCGGAGAAAAAGACCTTCCAGGTGATGTATGTCGACGAAGAGAACGACACGGTCGTTTTGGCGGATGAGAATTTCGACGAGGTCAGCACGCATGCAGCGCTCCGTCGCCGCCTCCTGCCCCCGAGGCGCAGCCGCAACGACGTAGACAGCAAGGGACATAAACACGCGCGAGACCAATCCGCCTCACTCTGAGACAGAAGACACGCAGCTCTATCGACTCGAAAGACACGTGCATAACTGCGGCTTTAGCTTCCGAGCTGTCTGTCGGCCACGTTCGGCGGTTTTCTTTCCCTCGCTCCCCCCTGTGTCTTGTCGATGATGAGCCACGGCCTTGCGCGTTTTCCGCTCTTTCGAATCTGTCGAAGCTTTGACATCCCAGAACGCAACGAGACAGATGTCGGATCACTCCGAGTGAAAAAGGATAGTCTCCCTGCTCTGCTTTGCGTCTGTGCAGGTGGAATTTCCCCTCAAGCTGTTTGGAGGCTCGTCGGTGGTTCCATTCCTGAAACGTACGCAGAACAAGGCACAACTGGCCGCCACACAGGAATACCCAACCTCCATGTTTCTGCACACCCTCAGGCATCTACCATTCAAGGACATATGTAATGCACATAAAGGCACACATACACGCATGAGCAAGTAATTTGCATGCCCAAAGGCGTGTGTATGCGCTGACATACAAATATATATATATATATATATATTTATCTGTTTCTGTGCTTGGTGGCAAACGCTTCCCTGTCTTTCTCTTGCCTCTGCGTTAGGGAGATCGGGCGTTAATCATGAACGCATATCCACAGGTGTCCATCGAACTGTATACACATCAAATATCTAAATATACATCTATGAGTTTGAGTAGGTATTGAATGTCGTCAAGCGTGTAGGTGCGTGGGCATGTCGGCGTTGTTCATGCTTCTTTCTGTTTCGTGTCTACCTTTTGTCAGCGGAATTGAAAGTTGTCGCTTCGCTCCACGACGGTTCGCCAATCAAAATTTCTCTTCCACCTGCGGTCGTCCAGCAACTAAAGTGAGGGCGGACACTCGAACTCGTTTCTCGTTGACGGGTGTGCATCTGCTCTCACGTAGAGACATATCCGTGCGCAAACAGAAATAACATGCACCTTGATAGATACCTGCACTTAAATCTGTGTACACGCATAGATGCGTACAGACAGACATGCATATACATATAATACATTTATATATATATATATATATATATATATATATGTAGACGCGCGTTATATACATGGGGGAATAGTAGGAGGTGAGGTTTCTTTTTACAACGTTTTTGGTTTTTTCCGGGATAGTCCGCTACCTGTCTTGTTCATCTGCGGCGCGGAGAGTCCGTGGTGGCCGCTGTTTCCCGTTTTCTTTCTGCTCAGATCCCGAGTCTGCATGCGCAGGTGTCGGTCGCCTGTCGTTCTGTAGTACTTCTGCTTCGACGCCACTCTGTTCGACCTGTCTGTCGCTTTTGTGTGTGTTTGCAGATCCAGGAAATGAAGGAAGCATAGGGAGTCGTCGCTTCTTTCTCTTCTCTCCGCTTCTTCTCAACTGCTGCCGTATATGCCTCATCGTCTACACTTCCTGTATCTGTGCATAGGTATATCTGCGCATACAGATCTTGAGAAATACTACATGTATGATGCGGCTATCGATACAACGTGCCGTGTAGATATCCGCAACGAACTGTCTATAGGAAGATGTGCGTAGCTATGTAGTCCCACATAGGCGTCGTGAACCCGACCGGAAATATGCCTGTCTAAAATTGTGTGTCTGTGCCCTTTATCGGGGGGAGAACGCCGCAACTGTTCGACTCTTTCAGTCGATGGCACCGGTGCTTTCACTCCGTTGCTCCTCGGCTCACGGAAGAGCCACCAGAAAGATATTCGAGTTTTTTCTCGGAATAAAGCGACGAGATTCCTTCAGTCTCTATCGCGGCGACTTTCGCATTTGCGGACTCTAACTCTCCCTCTTGTGGTAGTGCCTTTCGTCTGCGTAAATAGACGCTTCGGGGCCCTCTTTCCTCTCTCCTTCGCGTCTGACTTCGTTTCGCAGTTCTGCGTCATTTCAGCGCCTCTGCACATCTGCTTCGGCGTCGTGTCACCCCGTGATTTTCCCGCCGCTTGCCTTTTTTTGTTGAAACACTTCCTCCTCCTCGTCGTTTCACCCTCGCTTCTCTGCTCTGTGTGCCTCTCCCCGGCACAAAATCCTGCGTGACTGCCTTTTCAATAGAGAACAGCACAGTAGGGATCTCACCGACACACAAATCCGGCGGTCACAGACGCACCTGCCATCCTATTCTACCCGAAAAAATCAGGGCCAACGCTCCTTGCCTCTCCAGCCTGGAGAAACATGCAGTCACGTACATGCGTAACTGTGTGCACAGCTGTACATATGCGTTTGCAACTACGCCGACGTCGATACATACGTTATCGATACATATTTATCTCTCCCGCTCACACGATTGCTGACTGCTGTATACAGACACGTCTATCGCTATTTATTTGCCGAGGAAGGAGACACTTCCGAAAGAGGGTGATTCCCTCGCCATTTCGTGTATGCGGAAAAGCGGGAGTTCCACCTTGCAAGCGAACGTCGCAAACACCAGGTGTACATACACCCACTCCGCGAAAGAACACACAGCGAACTGAATACGCGAAAAAATATGCGTGAGCAGGAAGTATACGTGGCACCTCATCAAGCTCTCTTTTCCTTGCCAACGTTCAAAAGCGTCTCCTCGGAATCGATTTTGACACGGGCGCACGCTGCTGCACAGGCGCCGGGCGCGTCAGAGCTCCTGGCGGCCGACGAGTCTCGCGCGTGGAGTCGTGCCTGGGAGGACCGCCAGGAAAAGTGACCCGGAGAAGCTTCCAAGAAACGGTACGGACCAGAAACACCGACGCCGAGGAAGAATGCGCACAGTTCCGGCTGGGGAAAGGAGCGATCCGATGCAAGGGCGCAGAAAAGCGAATCACGGGAGACACCGTGCAAGAACACACAAGTCCAGCGCTGCTGCACTCGCTTAACAGCGGAACCTGCAACAGCGATGTGCATGCATGTCGACCAAGTCCCTGGACCAGCCCCGAAGGGACCTTGAGGAAAACGAGTAGAAAGAGGAGATTTGACTGAGACATATCGGAGAACAGAGAGCGACGATCCGCAAGCGCTAGGGAAGATATCCGTGGAAAGCCGCGTCAGAGGACCTCACGGCTCTTCACCAAGACCTGCCTTTTTCCTCTCCTGGCGCATGCAGCCGAGTCAAATCGCGCAATGCCGCTGCAGACGGCTTCTGTTTCTGCTGTAAATGCCCCGTTTTCGCCACGGCGCCGCCGTAAGCCGAAGAAAGGCCTCTCTCCCGGAAGATTGGCGCCGCGGTAGCCGGTTCAGAGGGACAGTACAGAGGCGAATGAACGCTACAGAATCCACGAGGGGTATCGCCGATTTGTTGCCGGGGATTCCTCGTGAGTCGGCATCGGGAGTCGAGTTGTGCAACGAGGAGCAGAAACGAGGATTGTGGACACACCGATGGATAGATTGCACATCTCTTCTAGTGATAATTGATGCAGGCTTTCCAATACCTACATGTGGATGTGAGTCCTGTAGTGGCAGGCGCAGATGTGAGGCTTTACCTTGTTTTCTTTGATTCCGCGCCGCGACTGTCCTGGGGTCTTGAGGAGTCCTGAGAAACATAGAAAAAGACACAGAGAAAGAAGGGCGCAATGGATTCTCTCCGACGACCGTCACGTCCCTCCTCGCGACTAGGAACGGCAGGAGCGAAACAAGGCATTATTGCTACATAAAAAAGGGTCTTCACCACCACCCCTTCGTGCGTCCACTTTTTTTTGTGTTCCTCTCGTTTCATCTTTGGCCCCCCTCTCCGTTGATGGCGCCGCGTTCGGCTTCTACCCTTTCTTCTTCAGCGTTCTTTTCTCGACTTCCTGCTGCGTCGGCAAGGCAGGAAGCTGGCCATGTGAAAAGTCCTGACTTGTGTTTGCCCACGAGTGCCGGTCGAATCTCGAATGAACAGCCTCAGGGGGCGCGCGATGGGCCTCTCGCACACAGAACGTGTCTACTTTCCGCTGGTCTTCCTCTTCTTCATCTTCCCCTTGTCCCCGCTCCGACTGGCTCTGTTCGCTCTGTCTCTCCGCCGCGGGCTCCTTCTTCTCTGCTTGGTGGGTCTCGCCTACCCCGGTAAGAAGAGGTGGGGTAAAGACTAACAGAGGAGCAGTTTTTCCCGTCTGCGTCATGGCGTCGATACCCATTCGCCTCTGGAAGGGAAAAGGCCTGTCTTCGGTTCCACCCTCTTCGTCTCCGGTCATCTGTCTACCCTCGAGATCTCTCCCGCGAGACTGCTCCAGAGCCAGGACGTTTCAGGGCGAAGCCAAGGCCCTGGCAAGCGAGGTGCTCTTCGCTGTCCCTCCTGTTCCGCGTGACGGCAGGCAGCCGCCAGCGTCGTCTCTTGCTCGGCTGCCGCCTGTGTGCCGGAGCCGAGCTCTTTTTCCCAGTGCCGATGGGAGGGGCAGAGTGGACACATCGGAGAGAGGGACAGCCGCAGGCGAGAGAGAAGACGGGAGAGGGAAGGGCGGGAACGAGACTGGGAAAGGGGAAGGTCAAACCGCGCAAGTTCCGGGACGCCGCTGGGCCACCGTCGGCGACAGGGACAGCCCCAGGTGTGCCGCGAACACCCACTTGAGCTGGCCAACCCGTCTCCCTCATCCGCTGAAAGACAGGGCCCGAAAAATATCCTCAGCCAGGCTGGGCGAAGCCAGACGCGTGCCTCTCGAAAGACGCAGGTACTTCTCCGTCGCGCTCCGCCGCTGTCACAGCTCGACAGAGAGAGACATCGTTTTTTCCATCTTTCCGCGGAAGTCTCCAGAGTCCGCCGGAGACGCTGGAGATGCCTCGGAGCACAAGGCAGAGAGGGAGCGCAGCCTCTGGGAGGGGCGACGAGTGCAAGAGAGAGGGGTGAAGCAGAAAGCGGGTGGATGGAGAACTCCGGAGAGATGTGGGTCTCTGGGAGAGCGGCGGCGTGGGAGCGGCTCACGTGCGCTAGGGGAGGGACTGAAGAAGCCGACAGACGTTTCAGGTTCACCGGAGAGAGGAGAAAGAGAGGACAAAGGGAGACAAGATGGGATTTTGTGTGATGGAGGGGAAGCGGTGAAGGACGTGAAAGACGCAGAGGGAGATGCTGACACACTTGCGTGGACGCAAGAGCAGGATGAAATGAAAAGGCAGCTCGAGAAGCTTCTGTCGACGCCCAAGCACGTGGCGCTGTGGCTGAACGCCTTGGCTGGTCAGCTGGAGCGCATGCAACGGAGACAGAATCAGCCGCCGAACAGACGGGAGACGCTTGCCGAAGAAAAGACTCAAGGGGGACTCTGGCAACTCATTGTCGACGCAGCGGCAACCGCCAGAGCGACCTGTGACAAAACACACGGGGGTACCAGACCAGAGGTGACTGACCTACTGCGTCACGGGACAGATCGCCCACGCAGTCACTGTACGTCCGAAGGACGTCTATCCACGTCGACGATTTCCTCTTCTGCGCCGTCGCCTTCGTCGTCTTCTGCTTCTTCCTGTTCTGTTCTGTCTTCTTCTCACTCGTCTTCTTCTCGCTCGTCTTCTTGTCACTCGTCTGCGTCTTCGGTCTCGTTGTCTTCCGCTTCTGCTCGTCGCACGGCCTGTTTCTGGACTTGGGCCGCTGAGCTGCTTTGCCGGCGTCAGCGTGCAGAAGGTGAGGGAGGCACCCGCCGGCCAGACACCGAGCAGTCCGTGCGGGGCTCATATTCCTCTTCTCTCTCAGTCTCCTGCCCCGCGTCTTCTTCTCTCCTCCCTCACTCTCCGTCGTCTGTTCCGTCTCTTTCTGCTTCCTCTTCTGGTTCTCGTCCGTGCGCTTCTCCCCTCCCTTCCGCGCTTTCCTCCTGCACGTCCCCACCCTCGAGCACCCCTTCGATTCGTGGACTGGCGATGGCGGCCAATGCGTGCGTTCGCTTGCATAAATTGGGGCGGGAACATCCTCATGTCGTTGCATCTCTCTCATCGTGTCCACCTCCATGCGACGCTGTTCCCGCCGATGCACTCACAGCGAACGCCGGAGGGAATCGGCCTGTCCGTCTTGCTTCGTCGGCGGTTTCGCTTCCCGAAGAGGAAACGCAAGAGGAACGAGACGCGCGGCCCACCAAAGATAAGGCCGCTTCGCGTCAGCGTGCTGTCGCGCTGCGGGCCTCCGCCGCGCCGGCTCTGCCTTCCCTTCGCGACCTCCGCGAGTGTCTCCTCACGCTTCTTCTGTCGATCCAAAACTGGGAAGAAGCCGCCCAAGGAATGAATGAGCAAGACGCGTCTCTCTTGGTGCATGCATGCGCAACAGCGGACCTCTTCTTTCCTCCGCTTTTCTCGGCACTGTCTACGCGCCTCTCGCCGCCTACGCGCGGAACTCCGGAGACACGGCACCACACTCCAGCGGAAAAGAGCGACACGAGACAAGAGCTACCAAACGGCAGAGACCGGCAGAACGGTAACTTGGTGGGTGTGCCTCATCCCGCCGATCTCTCATCTCTCACTCTGGCGACAGACGCGCCTCCATCTGCATCTCAGGGTGGCGTCCCAGGCTCGCCGGGCGGCCCTCCACGAAGTCGCCCTGTCGCGTCTCTTCCATCTGTGTCTTCGCGCCCATCGTCTCCCTGTGGTGAGCCGGCGGCCGTGCGGTCGCCTCTCTCCCCGCCGGCTGCTTCCCTCTCTCCACAGTTTGTCTCCCCGCCTCCATCTCAATTGCTTCTCTCGCTTCCCCTTCCTCCCCTCTTGCCGCGTTCCGCCTCTTCCTCTCTGCCCCTCTCTGGTGCTGCCAATACCGCGCGAACTGCTCTTCCGCGCCGCTCCGCAATCTCACAGGCAGACCATCCCCAGGAGTCCTCAGGGACTGCAGATCAAGCACCCCTTCGCGCAACAGAAACAGCGAGGGAGCTCACAGAGCACAGAGAATCCGATGGCGACTTTCTCGCTTCGTTCTCGCCCCAGGGCCTCAGTCTCCTCCTTCACGGCTTCGCCGCTCTCCGCGTCTCTCTGTCGCCCGCGCTGGCTGCCCGTCTCGCGCGCTCTGTCCTCGCCACACTGCATGCAACCAGTCAGGCTGAGGCAGTCGAAAGTCTGCACAGGCGCGAACGTGAGAAGCCGGAAGACGCGAGAAGCTCAGAAGGTGGCGCACGTGGCAGACGAAACGCTTGGCAGGGCCGCGGGGCGCAGAACGCCGAAGAAAAACGGACGGGGGCGCCAGTGCTGGCCGGAGACGGGACGTGTTTCCACGAGCACCGCGTGAGCAACGCGAGAAAGAGAGCGGAAGAGAGCACAGCTGCCGACGCAGGAGAGTCGGACAGTGGAGGCCGGCGAGGGGAGTTGCAAGGAGGTCGCGGCGAGTCCGAGGCGTCGAGCGGGGCGAGAAGGCCACGGCAGGACACGAAGGACGAAGGGAAGAGAGGCGGGCCATCAGGTGTATGTACACCCAAACAGGCAGTCCGGCTGGTGTATTCCCTTTGCGAGCTTCCGGATGTGCCTCGACCTCTTGCAAAACAGGCGGCCGTGCTTCTCTCCCAAGGGAGGCTGAGAACAAACCCAGAGGCCTTCTCCATTCAAGGCAGATTGCTGGCACTTCGATGTTTCCTTAGTTTCGACGTCCGCGAACCAGAAGGCATGCATGTGAGTTCAGAACCAGAGTTTGGGTTTGTCCGTCTTCACAGCGAGACACTCAAACGCCCCGCAAACAACTCAAGCTTGCAAGCTGCATTCGTCACACGTTACATATATTTTCCGTTTACGACGCGTGTGCGTACGAGGCGTGTCTCTACACACGTTTGCATGCGTGTGTGCAGATGGTGAACGTTCGTAACGAACTGACGTTCCTGTTTTGCCGGTTTCTCGGTCACTTGTGCAGGCCATTTTCTTCTCTCTCCTCCGCGCCCCTCGTCCCTCGGGTCCCCCGTCTGTTTCTCTCTCTTCCTCGGCTTCCTCTTGCTCGAGATCCTCCGGTCCGACCACTTTCTCTGAGCAGCACTTTGCTTTGCTTCTTCATCTCTTCGCGACGGCGCAAGCGACTGGCGTCTTGGCGTTTGATTCGTCTCCAACCAGAACGCGTTCCCTCGTCAGTCACCCGGAACGTCACTGCAGAGGGGAGAAACCTCCCGTTCAGGCTGGCGATCATTGTGCCCAGGAGCCGGCGGCTCCAGCTCCAGCTTCACCAGCAGACGACAGACCCCTCGCGTGCCTCTCGCGTCCGTTTTCCCTTTTTTCTCTTCTTCCCCATTTTCTGCAGAACCACCTTGCGCACTTCCTGGCTGTCGCTACGCCGCAGGGTCTCGCCAACGTCTTCTCAGCAGTCGCCAAGCTGGACGTCGGCAGAACTGTTCTTCATGCAAACAGCCCTCTGGAGTCGCTCTCTGCCGCCAGCGCTCATCCGTATACTGGGGGAGCTCGCGGCGATTCGCGCTACGCGGACGTCTGGCTTGCAGCAAGTTGCTCTCGTCTCCTTGTATCTCAAGTAGGAACCGGAACCTGAGAAGGAAGCAAAACGGACACTGGCTGAAGGCTGAGAGACACAGAGGGCGCAAGGAACGACGGACACGTGGAACTGGGTGTACGGGCAGCTGTACGAATGCGCAAATGCATACATATGTGGGCGCATGTTCACAAATAACATGCAGATAGAGATAAATGGCCATGTGTGTGTTCAGGAACGAGAAGATGTGTGAGCAAGAAGTGCAGTGTCTTACTGTGGCTTCAGACGAATGTCAGCGAAGTCGCTGGATTCCAGCGCGAAAACAAAGGAGCTGCACGGCACACACAGATCTGAGCCTGACATGCGATGCTTGGAATAGATAGGCGAACCTTCCATTTCGCCGAGTGTTTGAGAGGGAGGGGGCCCGGTCGTGGACCACTCGAGGGTCGTGGCCTGCTGCAGCCGGCCGTATCGTTTCTCGGCTTACGCAGCTTCGTCTCTCTCCAAAGGTGCTTCAGATCGCACTGCCGTCTCGTGTTTTGCTTGTTCTCAGCGAACGGAGCCTCGCCACGTGATTGCTTGCTGTTTCGCGGCGGCTGCCTCGTTCGCCGGAACTCCACACTGGCATGCTGGGTTGCTCTTCCACGCTTTCCACATTCCCCTCGCCGGTACACCGGGGAGAGGGCGTGAAGCCTACGAAGGAGAATCGCCGGCGGAGTCTCCTGCTGTGTCCCGAAAATGTGTTTCACCCGACCGCGGAACTCCAGACGCCACATGGACAGCAAGACTCGGCCAACATTCACTGTTCAGCCTTCTCACTTCTCACTCCGAAACGCCCACCCGTAGCTCCATTCGAACGGGCACTTTCCCTTCGTCTGCGATTCCTACCAGCCAGGCACTGGCGCCACAACTTTTGAAGGCTGACACCACGCATTCAGAGGCTTTCGTGTCCCGTGAACAGAGCCCATCCACACTTCTGGGCGATGCGGAATGTCGGATTAGGCGTGCCTCCAGCAAGAGAGCGGAGGGAGAAGATAAGCAGAAACGCGGAGGAAGTGGGAAACAGGGTGGTCCGCCATTGCAGGAGCGCCGCCGAGACCCTGTGTTTGCTACCGACAGATCGACGCCTGCTTTAGGGTTAGTGACGCCAGAGACGATGGATGAACCGGCGACGGTACAGTCACTGAGTGCGTGCGGTGTGACTGTACAAACTGTGTCACAGCTTCAGGCTGTACTTCTCCACCTGGCCTTCGAGTTCGGCGATTCAGGAGGACTCTCGTCTCTCCACTCACGCGTCCTGCGCGCGGCTATTTCCCTCCTGGATTGTTTTCTCCACGCTTCCCTCCCTTACGCTCACCTCAGGGAAGAGGCATTGCATCAAACGAAGACAGGCAGTTCCTTTCTGGAGAGTCCCGGCGGCACAACCACAGACCTAGAGCGATCTTGGGGAGAACATGCGAGGGCTTCCTTGCCTGCTCACGAGAGGGAAATCTGTGGAGCGCAGACTTCTTCGTTTGCTTCGTGCGAGAGAGTCAAGGGTTTGTGTCCGCAGCCACTCTTGCAGGACGTCTTTCGCCCCCCCATAATGGAATCTGAAGCCAAGGGACGGCAGTCGGATTTGAGAGGAAACTCCAACGGCCGCAGCGGGAACGAGGGTGCGATTCCCTTCGATCCTCATTATGAGGGTTTTGCCAATCGGGTCAAGTCATCTCGATTACACTGCGAGGTACTAGACGCGTTGCGTGGCGTTGTAAGGGTGCGGCGAAACTCTGCAAGCTACGGAGGCGTGCTGAACCACTCGCAGAATCTTGGTCCGTGTCTGCTTGTGTCCGAGGCACTGATCCCGCCCTATGTAGTAGACATAGCGGTCCACCCTGTGAGCCGTTACCGTGGCAGCTCTGAGCTGTGACAAACGGAGAATGTGCGGGGTCTAAGTCGGTTTTCGCTCGTATTCTCGTCAGGAAAGAATCTGTCGCTCCTGCTCCGCTATCTCCTTTCTGCTCGACACCGTATGCTGGGCTGTTCAACGATTCAGCCGTACTGGCGTCCGAAGCAAAACGCATGCACACTTGATCCCCCCGACGAAACACCGCGTTTGCTGTCTCTTTCCGTCTCCCTCCACTCGGGTTTTTTCGGTCAACTTCCCTCCCTTCATTCGCTTTGTCTGGACGAAAACTCCGGAGTCAAACCTAGGCGTACGAGATACACGCATGCAGAGCGCCCCGGGTGTTCATTCGGACTCCGACAGTAGGACACAGCCCCATTTTCTACGTTCCTACGCACAGCGGTGTGCCAATGGAGACAAAGCTCTCTCCTTGCCGGCAAAAACAAGCACATGGGCACCAGCCCCTGAACCTTCGAGTGCCTCGCGACTCCCAGAGACTGTCACTTCCGGCACGACCTCACAAAGGAATTTGGCAGGCACACGAGAGGGGCCCACCATCACAGGACAGCCAGCGTCTCCCTTGCTCCTCTACACAGACGTGGAGCAGGTGAGAGCTTTGCAAAGCTGCACTCGCCGACGGAATGCGAGTGTGTATCAGTCTCTACAACTGAAAGGCATACGAGCGATGGCTTCTCACCTTTCCGAGAGCATTCTGTTTGTCTGAAGCGGATAGATCGTGGGAAATGCGGTCATTTTGAAAGCCGGCTTTTTGCACGCGGCTGACAACCGCCGAGGTATGTGGCGACCCGAGTCTCCGTGCCGGCAGTCCTTGCCGCTGAGGCGCTTCCACAAAGCCGAGTGCCTTCTCTGGCAACTATGAACGTGATGCTTGTCCCCAAACGATGATCCTATGAACTGTACTGTACATTGTTGCACATCTCTCCAGAACCGCTATCTTGCCTAACGCTTGAGCCTCCCTCTGGGCATTGGGCCTGTCGATCCCTTTTTCTCAGTTCGGCGTGAGACAGCAGCAGATCGGCTGCCGTTGGCGGTCAGAAAACGCGTTCGTGCCCCGGGAAATGTTTTCCTCAAGTGGAACGTATCTTCTGGCCATACTGGGTTTCTATCGGGCAGATTCTTCCGGTTGCCCGGGGGGAGCATAATACCCTGTGCAACGGCCGAGTCGTAGCAGCCAAGTAACACGGGACGGCTAGAGATACGCGTTCCGTTCTCCGCGCTCGTGAAAATGCACACGCGATGGGTGTTCACGCGTGATCGAGGGTTTTTGGTTCTCGTGCTGGCGGATCAGAACTTGGTTCGCTGCTCGGCTCTCAACAAAGTTCCGTGCCCGACTCGGGATTGCTTGCGTGGCAGCCGAGGCCAGCAGCAATGCGCTCGAGGAGGAGGACTCTACGCATGCAGCCCCTCCGTGCTCCCAAAATCGGGCCGCGCAACCTAACCTCGAAGACACAATCGGCGTCACTTTGGGAAATCCGTGTCCCATTGACACGCAACCGGTCGTTGTGCCCGCCCCGTCGGAGTTTTCTCGCTCTGCCTTCCCGCTATTCCTTGGTTTCTCTGCAATCGTCGCGCGCGCGCGCGGTGTACGGACGCGCACGGAGCGGGATGGCGCTTTGCGCGTTCTGGGCAAACAGACGGGCATGCGCTTCTTGCGCCCTCGAACCACGCACCTGAGTGTTTTAAGCTAGCGCGGCTTCCTTTGTCCGCAAACGCGGGAATAAGTTTCAAAATGGCGGCCGATCCGGGACTGGCCACGGAGACTTTGTCTCCAGGAAGGGGGAAAGAGCCGCGCGGCACTGGGCCCGGAGACGTGTGGGCATTGACTCTCGACAACGGCACGGCGGCTCTGATTCTCAGTCTGACGCTCTTCGCCCTCAGCACAGTGGTCGTGCTGGCTGTTTTCCGTCGGAAACACGCGAGGAGCATCTGCGGATTCTCTCGTCAGTCCACGGAGGTCAGTCACTTGTCGAGGCACAGTTCAGCTGTCAGCGTCGTCATTGAAAAAGCCGGGCAGAAACACAGACAACGGACAAACAAAACCACACGTCTGCCGCGCAGTGCTCTCTGGACCTGCCACGAGTTAGGTGTGCCTGTAGCTTCAGGAGGGCCTTGTGCCTCTGGGCTTGAAACCCTAAACCGCCCACGCGTGTCCGACTCTCTTCTGAAACAAAGGCTACGTGTGATTGTGCAGGCACGCATGCCGGTGTGTGCAGGCACGCCGCTGGGTTTGCCTTGGAAACCGCGTTTGGGCCTGTGACTGCTCGTCGCTTGTCTGGGATCTCTCCTCTTCCAGCACCTGCGTCTCCTGACATTGGCAGATTGCGTCACGTTGCCGTTTTCTCTGCATGCGCAGTCGACTGGTGCCCCGAGGTGTCTCCCTCTTGGGTATTCCTAGGCTCGTGTCTTTCGCTTTTCCTGTTCACAGAAACCGCCCCAAGCGACAGTCGGCGAGGACACTGGCGTGCCGCCCTGGGACGCTGCCTCCGCGCTCCCCTCGACGTCTACACCTTCTCTGGAGTCGCCGAGCCCGGCGTGTCCGGGCGAAAAAGCGTCTTCGGCTTCGTCGTGCGCCGCTTCTGACTCCGCGGCTGTCGAACCGGACCCCGCGCAGGCGAGCGGCGGCATGAGGCGCTCTGCATCCTTTATAAGCGGCAGTCAAAACCGATCGGCCGCGGCACTCGCGGCCTCCTTCTTCTCCTCCGGCGTCGGGACGTGGATCCTCTACTGCCCGGCACAACTCTCGTCGCTGTACGGCATGTGGCCGGTGCTTCTCTACGCCGTCGCCATCGCAGTGCCGATGTGGATCTTCATGCTGGCGGGGCCGATGGTTCGCGAGGAAATGAAGAAACACGTCGCCTTTGGACTGACCGACTACGTTCACGTGTACGTCATCATACCCGTTCACGAGACAGAAAGCGAGGGGAGCAGACCCGTACACAAGGGTCGCAGGCGTCCGTGCCCGTCGTGAAGCGCGTGTTTTCATACCCCGCTTTTCCCAGGAAACTGCCGTTGCCTTCAGTCTGCGGAGGCGGCCATAAAACATCGGCTTTTTCGCCTGTTCTGTCAGCGTCTCCGGGGCGAAATGAGAGGGAAGGAACAGGCGGGGGGGGGGGGGGGGATGGGGGGCGGGAAACGATTGGCTGCGTGTGGCCTCGGTCACGCACCTCTCTTTGCGTCGTGCTCGTACACGGCGTGTCGGCGTCGCGGCCTCCCGTCGGGGTGTACGTCTCGTGTTTCTTCTGTGGATCTCCCCGGGCCTCGCAGTGTTGTTGGGTTCCTCGGGTGTGTGCTTTGTTTCTTGCCAATCTTCCTTCTCTTCTCACCCTTCCTGTTCTATGCAGGCGTTTTGGCCGCAGCATGCAGATCGTGACGGCGGTCGTCAGTTTCTTCTCGATCATGGTGGCGATGGCTGGTGAGCTGGCCTTTGTGGCTGCAGCGGCACAGACGCTCGCTCCCGCGTTTCCGCGTCTTGCAGTGATTTTGTCGGTCGCCGTCGTGACGTTCGCGTACACCGCGTTCGCGGGCACGAATGCGTCTCTGGTGACAGACAAATTCCAGAGTTTTCTGCTTCCGCTCCTTCTCTCCATCGTTCTCGTCGCACCCTGTCTGCACTCGCAAGTCTCCGAAGCGACGTGGAAAGATGCGGCTACTTGGACACCCGAAGGCGCCTTCTCGGGGGTGCTCATGGTGCTGTCTTGCTGCCCGGCCTACGCCATGGATCCAGGCATGTGGCAGCGCGTCTTGTCAGGGAAGGGGACTCGCGAGGTCCGCTGGGGCCTGCTCGGCGGGTCGCTGCTCGTCCTGCCGACGATCGCGCTTCTTGGACTCACGGGCATTCTGGCACGCGCGACCGCTGTGGCGCTGGAGGCTCAGGGATACACCGTGAATGAAGACAACCTCGTGTCAGCTCCTTTCTTCTTTCTCGTCCTGCCTTCCCTCTCCCGCGGCCTTGTCGCTGTCGTTTTCATCCTCGCGGTTATACTCACTGCGGGATCCGTCGACACGTTCCAAAGCGCCCTCCCGAGTCTCGTTGCTGTGGAGCTCAATGCCAAGCGCTTGTCGTTCGGCTGGGGTCTCCTCGTGTCTCTTGTCGCCAACATCCCTGCCGTCCTCCTGGCTTTCTCCTGGACCGAGAGCTTCATTCAACTCATGCTGATTGGCAACCTCCTCACAGCGGCGATCTTCCCGCCCATCTTCCTGGGACTGTGCAAACGCACAACGGCCTTAGGCAGCGTTGTAGGATCCATTGCCGGGGCCGTCAGCATCTTCTTCTCGGGGCTGATCTTCACTCGTGGGGATGCCTCCATGGCCGCGCGGTGGATTGTCCTTCCTCTTGGGATGGACGACCCGAGCGCTGTATACACGTTTCTCATTGTCCCGGCCACCGCAGCCCTCGTCACGGTCTGTGTCTCTGCTCTTCAACCGAGGAAAGCCCGAGTCTGCCCGCCACCGTGAAGGCAGTGGAGCGCGCATCCTTTTGCAGCCTCTCTCTGCTTTCGCGGGGAGGGCCACAGTGACTGTGAAAAGGCAAGGTCTTTGCCGGAAGACGCGCAGCCGCACGAATGCAGCTTTTCCGTATCGCAAGCGCTCGAGCCTTCTTCACGGTCCGTCCGTGTGGAAGAAAGTGCGGGGCGCGGTGCGTTGCATCGACAGAGAGCGGCACTGAGCGAAGAAGTTGAGAGCTGGCTGACAGTGGGGGCGAAGAAGCGGACGTCCATGAGGCTGAAGTGTCGGCGACCAGACCGCGCCGTGTTCCGCACGGACCTGCCCTGTCGACACAAAGATCGAAGCACACGTGAACTTCAGCTGGCGTGCAAAGAGTGGCCCTCCAGCTGCGACCCGGTTAAGATCTGATGCTGAATGGGAGAGGCTGTTCCCCTGTCAGGAAAGGGAATATTACGGCATTCCGAGCGGCTTCAAAAGGCCGACGGCATGACGGTTCCATGACGGGAAGGGGGCGCCGGAAACGACTCGGGCATGCACAAAAGAGACAAAGCATGATGAAGGGACGAAGAGAGTGGGACCTCCGCTAGTGGCAGAAGGGGAAGAAGGAGTGTGAGCAAACCAAGTCGAAGTACGTCTCGAGATGAGGATGTGCGTGGCGCTGGAAGCACAGCAGGCGTTCCGCAGGAGAAGAGAGGAGCCGCGGCAGACCCATACCTGCGAGCGAACGGAATGCCTCGATTCATGGGAGAGACGCAGAAGATAACGCCGAGACAGGCAGCAACCGCCGTGGGTTCTCGGAAAGCAGCGCCGTTCTAGTAGAAGACGCAGGCGAGAGCCAAACCTGCGCTGTGGCGAATCCCTAGGTTTCCGCGAGGGCGGGTCGCGAATATAAAAGACCACCGATAGCCGGTTTTCATTGCTTACGCTCCAGTGTCCTTGTCAAACCCTTCGGTTCGGTTTTTTCGGGTGTCGCCCCTGCAGAGCGCGCAGACCTGTCAACGACGAAAGGTGCTTCGTGCGGTTTGGTGTTCGTGTACGGCCCTCTCGCGGGCGTGGTCCCCTTCTGTCTCGATGCCAGGAGAAATCTTGACTCGAGTCTGGTCACTGCCCACGTGAGAAACGGGATGCACGAAGTGAGGGCAGTCTGCTCCTGTCTTTGTGCGCATCACCTCTCCCCAGGCGAGCAGTGGCCAGTCCCGGGAAGGAAACGTGCTACGGCCTCGCATTTTGATCGGGCTGTTGTTGTTTGCCAGCAGACCGCGCCTTTTTATGTGGCTTCTTCTCTGTGGCTGGCCAGAGAACTCCCGGAAGGTAGATCGGCGGGTTTATAGTTTGCCACATGGTTTTCCACCCACTGCGAAGTGGTGTACAGGGCATCAAACAAATCCTCCGACTTTGTCAGACAGGGTGCGGTCCAGCACAGTGTTCCCTTTTTTTAAAAAAAGAATTTGCCTTTCCTCTAATAGATTGCTCGAATCTTCATAGACAGAGGAAACGGGAAATGTCACCCGTGACTTGGGGGAATGCCAGCGCGTCTGGTTTCTGTTTTCATTCGGTGCCTCGCTGTCCAGGGGTAGAATGCTGCCGCGAGCGTTATTTGCAATAACTGGTTTCTTTTTGGTGACTCGCATGCTTCGCTTCGTAGAAGCCGTTTTCGGTTTTACCTCGAAGACCGTTCCCACTGGTATTAAGTGGATGTATATGATCTTTTTGTTCGTAATGCTGGCTTTGTACGGAGGATATGGTACCTTCTTTGTACCAATCTAAATTGGGGTTCTGAAGGCGTTTCCCAAGAACTAACACGATCTCTTATTTCCTAGTACCCTTAGTGAACGCTTTTGGTCTGCTCTTTTTTTGATGTCAGGACAGACTACGCCGCTGAGCGTGCATAGCAGCAATTCACGTGAAACAGAGGCAGGGCAAACCTGCATGTTCGCGGTCCCTTGCGTGCGTGAGCTAGCATACGGGGTACGGCAAACTTTTTCCCCAAAAAAGGGGAAGCAGCTAATCCGCAAGTTGTCCTACACAGAAAAGGAGGTTCCAGAATGAATCTAGTCCGTCGGCGCACTCGTTGTCTAGTCGTGGACGCGTACGCACCTCCAGTAGCGGCGCAGCTTCGCGGTACCTGCACAAAGGAAACCGAGCGCTCGCTGGTATTTGTTCGTTCAGAGATCGACGAGCAAATAGTCCGACTCGTCTTGTGCAGTTGTTCTTACTTGCCAGTCGCACGACAACCTATTTATGAGAGGGACGAACACTTGGAATCTGCTACTCAGATGGTAGAGTGACAAGGGCCACACAGACCTAGGGTTGTTGGCCCCCGAATCCCCACAGCGAGTAGGGGATCCCAGCAAGATGCAGTCTGCCTCCGGGAGGGCCGTTCACAAGCCCCCAGAACGCTCTATTTATTCTCAAGGTTCAGAAGTACCACAGATCCGGCACCGCCAAAAGCGTCAGGCGGCAGTTAACATCACAGCGCGACAGGATTCAGCTAAGGCGAGCTACAGGACTCCTGGAATACGAAGATTCGAAATTCGTTGTTGATTTTTTCAAAGACGTCCTCCTTCGGCCTGGTGTGTAACATGAACCTACACACGTTTGCTTGGCCGACCCATCGGCGGTGTACCGAGTGTCGTTGCTTTTGACATATCTGGAGTCGAATACACAAGATGAGTAAAGCGTCAACCAGATTAAGACACGCAACGACGAAGCACTCAAGAAGACAGCCATGAAGTTTTTCCTTCGCAACGCTCCGATTCTTTCGTCTTTTTGAAGACGACACGCAACAAGGAGACCTCGTCGGCTCCTTGAATGCTTAGAATGCGTTGATAAAGCCCTCGCGGTGAAGACGACCGCTTCCTTTCAGAGGGCATCTTGAAGAAAAGCGGGGAAGTGTGCAGGCACGTTGAAAAGGCAAATTTAGTTGTTCGTGAAGGACGTCGTGGTACACGTATCTTTGTGATCGCCCTCTGTAACATCACACACGCCAACAGACAGACCCAGGCGACTTACGGCGCGGGCATGCATCGAGTGTAGCCCCACCGTCGCACATGCGGGCACATGCGCAGTCCTTGCGGGCTTTCTCTCTCTTTTTCGGCTTCGGAGCGTCGTCCATAACGTCCCTTCTTCGTCTCATGGGTTTGCTTCTCTTGGGTCACTAGATGGTCTCGCTACTTACTCTCCGTTCGTCGTTGCAGCCCGTTTCCGGGTCCTCTGGCTGCCTGTTGGAGATCGGCAGAAAGAGCCGCACAGGCGCATTACCTGGGGCAACGTCGAGTCAATTACGCGCACGAGACACAGTTAACTTTTTTGACTCTCCGCGGCTCTGGAGGCAGACGTAGCTTGTGTTTGACGAAGAAATCGAGAGGGTACCTTGGTGGTCTCTGAGAGAAAAAGGAAATTCGTCCCTCGTCTCCTAGACAGCAGGTCAGTGACAGCGCGTTTTGCCGTTGCCGATACTGCTCGCTAGTCTGCCTGACCTTTCTCGGATGGCACCAAGAAGCATTTGTGGGCGGTCAGCTCTCCGGTCTCCTTTGCACGGGGGTATCTTTGGTTTTTGCGCTCTGTGCCTCGCATCCTCCGAGAATAATGCCGTTCAAGAAATCCACAGTTTCGAGTGTGGCTGCAGCCAAGAAACCCTGTTGCCTGTTCAGAAATGTTTCACGGGGTTTATCCTCTCCTGCCTTCCGGCGCATCCCCCGAAAGGACGAAAAAGACGCTGGGTCGCAACAGCCTCGTGTGCTGTTCCCTTTGTGCGAAAGTGAGGGATCCAGCGATGCCGCTTGCCAGCAGGCGGTGACAGCTGAAGCAAGCTGCGCGAGCACACGGTCTGGTGAACGCATGCGGGACGAGGACCTCAATCACTGGGCGAGGCCAGAGCCGAACGCTTCCTTTGTTTCGCTTCGAGAACCCCCCTGTTTCTTTCGAAGGGCTGCAAGGCGGCAGGATAGGAGGCCAGCCGCTGTCCCGAGAGAGGCTGTAGAACGGCTGCGGTTTCCTGTGAACCAGATAATCAGTCCTGCGGACAGGGGAAGGATTGAAGAGAAGCAACAACAGGCAAACGAAGCGTTTGTCGGATTCTGCGAGAACCGACAGACGACTCAAAAGCGGCTCGAGGCCGCTGCAGCGGCCGCTTTCCTTGTCCGCCGTCTTCTTCTGCGGTCTTCTGTAAACTCCACAGTTCTCTCTTCCTCGGCGTCCTCGCCACGTCTCTCCTCTTCTCTCCACCCATTTCCCGCTCCGCTTGCAGCTGTGTCTTCGCTTCCGTCGTGTGGTGCGGCGTCATGCCCGTCAGAGACAGAGAGCCGCCGCCACCACAGACAGCAACGGGATTCTGTCTCCGCTGCTTCGTCCTCTACAGGGAGCACAGGCAGTGATCTCAAGACAAAAAACGCTCCTTGCTCTAATCGCCTTTCCTCATTCGCTCCACGAGACGCCCTGAGGTCTCTGCCTGCTTGCCACGAGAGGGGCGAGCAAAGACCAGATGATGGCAGTTCCCCTTTGACCAGGCCGCAAGATGTGCCGATCTTTCCTCCCACGCTTGAAGAGACGGAAGGGGCCGACAGCAGCGAACGCTTCGGGGACTCTCCGCCGTCCGGCACGCTCACGGCGACCTCAGTCTCCGGGAGGGCCGAGTGCAGAGGAGGTACTTACAAACTTCCTCGCTTGCCTCACAGACGCGCAAATCCAAATGGCTTCGTCAACAGGGCAGGCGACGCTGTTCAACGCCCTTTCCATGACAGCGCCATTTCATGTGTGGCGCGCCAGCATCCAGCAAGCGCCCAAAACACTGTAAGCCGGCCGCCAGAGCAGCAACGCGAAGACGCTGTCGGGGACGATCACGTCGCAGAAAGACACGAAAGGACGACTTGTCGCTCCTACCCTGGGAACTGGTTTTCAACTCGCTCCAATCGAGATGTTTCATTGGGTTTCGCCCCTCTAGATAAGATGGTAGAGAGAGCTGTTGTTCAGGGCCACTTTCGGCTTCTCAATGTGGCTCTGACAGAGGCTCTTGCGCGGGCGTCTTCTCCTCAGGAACTGTTTCGTCTGGCGATTCGATTCCGGGACTTTCTGATCCCCGCCAATGTGGTTACCGCGTTGCATGCACTCGCGAGAATGAATGAAGGGAGAGGCAACGGCTGGGTCGACTTCAACCGAGACAAGAAGGAAGCAACGGCGAATAGGCAAACGCGTATCCTACACCCGTGCGTGATGATGCTACTCGGTCACTTGGTGGGAAGCAGAAAGGCGAGGATGGCGCAGGTGTCCTCTGAGACAGCGGCGGAGAGGGCACATGGGCAAGAGAATGACGAGACTACACCTCGTCAGAACGGCGAACACAGCGGGACGCGTGTAGCAGGCCTCTTGCCTCTCAACAGGACATGCGGCAAGGTGGCGAGGGAAGAAGACACGGAGAGAACAGACGACACGCGAACGAAGGATGAGGCGGATCCTTCTAGGCTGAGTAAGCTGTCACCACGACACTTGCCGGTCGCTCTGTGGAGCGTTGCAAAACTCTTGAGGCAACCGAATGGCAGACCCAAGCGCGCGATTCTCAGGGGGGAAGGATCTGACATTCTGTCGAGGCAAGTCAACGCGGAGACGAGCGACGCTTCAGAGCAGAAAACAGAACCGTTGGTTGTGCCTTCTGCGCTGCACGTGTCTCCACAAGTCGACGGATTTTCCATGCGAAATGCAGACAATAGAGGTGATGGAGGGCGAGATAGAACAAACTTCTGTGGGCGGGATCTGAAAGAACAGCAAGATCTTCTGTGCACTCTTCTTTGCGGCTCACTTGGCGCTGTGGAAATACGAGCCGCAGAACTGGCGCCGCAAGGGATTACCATGGTTGCCTGGGCTCTGGCAGTTTTCTGCGAAGATAAATTCCTGCGTCAGCTATCTCGGAACCGGGATTTTCAAACGAATTTCCGTTTTCAGTCGGCCTTCTCCGCACTCGGGCGGAGAATTAGCGTCTTGCTGGAGAAGCAGGCACGAACAAGATGCGAGCGAACTCCAGACAGTGAAGCTTTGGGGCGCCCGAGCGCTGGAGAGCCAGTCCAGGAAAGACCTGAAAAGATGGCAGAACATCATTCATGCAAAACCAGGCGAAGCGAGGAGAGGCAAAGCCTTTCAGTGTCGAGCCAGTGCAGCTTTGATACATCTGAGGGACAGGAAAACTTCCAGTGGCTTCTGGCGAAGGAAAAGGGCTCATGTGAACTGGCGACGGATGAGACAAGTGAACCGAGGAGTTCAAAGAACCAGCCGCACACCCCGGTGTCTCTGAAGATACAGGGGCACAAGACCGCAGAAAAACTGAAGATCAGAGGAGAACAGTTGGTTGGGCCTCGTGAGGTCTGCACATATTTGTGGGCGTGCAGCAAAGCAAGGACGAACGATTGGCGCATCGTCCTCACGATTATTTCAATGGCATTTCAGCCGTCGGATGCAATGCACCTTGCCAACGTTCCTGCCAATTTTTCTCCACAGGCTGGTCATACGACTCGCTGTGCTCCGCAGCACTCAGTCCTACCGTCCTACCCTCCTTACAAGGCCGGTTGGTCCTCATCAAAGCCAGATCTTCCGTGCCGTATGCCTCCATCATCGTCGTCTTCCGCATTTAGTATGAACTTCCTTCCACAGTGCACACCGCAGGATATCTTATCATTAATACAAGCTTTACAAGCCTTCTTTCCCCATTTCCAGGCGTTACTCGCTCAGCGACTGTCTCCTGGTCAGGGCATTCACAGCTCCAGCTTACTGTCACCCTTGGCACGGCCAGAAACACGTTCAGTCATTTTTGCGACCTACGGCCTTCCTTTGGAAATTGTCTGCCATGTCGAGCACATTTTCCCACATCTCAGTCCGGTG
The DNA here is from genome assembly GCF_000208865.1 of Neospora caninum Liverpool. Lineage (NCBI taxonomy): Eukaryota > Apicomplexa > Conoidasida > Eucoccidiorida > Sarcocystidae > Neospora > Neospora caninum. The sequence continues at coordinate 267,593 of NC_018397.1, read as the reverse complement.
GACCGGACCCGACTGTCTGTGAGTCTCCTCCGATTGGCAAACAGTCGCCGCGCTTGGGAAGCGAGAGCACAGTCTATCACAAGTCCATGTGACCCCGCGGGTCCCACGGAAAATTTGGGGAAAAAACATGAGAAGATAGATACACAACGACGCTGGCCGGGGGGAACATCTGAAGGAGAATGGGAGTCAACGACAAATCATACAACACCTCACGTGTCCTCTTTCCCATGCACTTGGGATACCGCAGACGTTGTTGTGGTGGCTATCCGAAAGCTCCTATGCGAGGTACAGCCTACGGGAGAGACTCCCCTAATTCAGAGCTCAACAGTTTCTTGAACTGAACCGAGTGTGTATGCTTGGCGTTGAATCATCGGAAGATGGCAGTGTCCCATGGTGGTCGGTTTCTTTCTTTTTCTGTAGTGCTCAGGAGTGTTAAGGTTAAATTAATTAGCAAATGGCGTGCTTTCGGACACATGGCAGACTTTCCAGAGACCTCCCTGGTAGTGCAAACCGCTTCTGTCTTGCCGGGGGACGAGCATCGTCGCGTTGGAGCAGTAGGCTTGAATAACTTCTTTATATTCCGTTTCCGCCGCAGGTTTCACTTCCAAAGTGTGCATGGTACTTAGCTTGTACATGTACGACACAAAATAGGGGTCGGAGCGCATCGAGGTTCCGAACCCTAGCGGAACGTACATGCTCAGTCGAATCCCTCACGTGAGCTACCTTACATGTGATTCCATCCATCTCGGGGAGCCACGAAGGTACAATTATTTGATGTTGTCATTGGTAGCGTACCATTTTTTTCTGCAGTAGCTTGACTTTGAGCACAGTGAGGAGTCTGGTAGGGCAGTGGGAAGAGGGAGCAGGGAGTGTGAGCTGGCTGTAGGGTCCTCACCCCACAGATCTAAAAGCAAATTTTTGGGATACACGCGCTTCGTGCGGTTCTCACGAGTATCATGGCAATATTTCTAGAAGTTTCATCGTGATTCAATCGACTAGACGAACATAAAAGCCAGATTACCGGTTTCTCTACATTCAACTCGAAAGCCTCTGCACTTTCAGAGGCGGAGATATTTTTTTTGGGTATAATCCTTTCCGTGATCTTCCTCGACAATGTGCTGACTCTACTCCAGACTTTCACGTTGGGGAGGCGATCGACCTTACTGGTATCATCCCATCTGTCAGATGGGATAACCTTCCCTTTTCCATTAGGGCTACCTATATATATATATATATATATATATATAACTGTGTGTAGTATGTCGTTGTGTTTACTTCTTTCGTATACGCGGCCATACCCCCGTATAGGAACGAAATAGCAACCAATCGTCAGTACTGCTCTTCGGACATTCTCAAAACCTTGTATTGGGGTTCCGAAGTCGTCGCCTTATAAAACGTGTTAATTGGACGGCAGGAACGGTCATGTACCGAGACTGTCGCTGCCTATGGAGATGTTCCACCACACGCTGGAAATGCGCGCTACACACTTTCTTTCCCCTTTCAGCAATAACAGCTCGCGTGAACTAAGTGGAACTATCTCGGTTGGTTACATTGCATGTGCTCCGTGCCTGGCTGCATCTCTTCGTATCCTGTGGCTATGCTACAGATGCAACAACCCCTCCAACCGAGGAACTTGCTGCGACTATGTCACCGGGATGGTCCCATCAGGACTCTTGCTTTGTATCTTCCAGCGGGAAGCAGTTGATCACTTTGGATCCAGACAGCCGTGCGCCACGAAAATGCTGATGGCAAATGTGGGCACGATTAGTAACACAAAACCGTAAATGGAACAGCCAGGCTAGGAAAACGAAAATGATCACCGCCTCCCAACACGTGCCTCAAACATGACTAAATGAAAACAGCAACGTAGATTGTCCTATATGCTGTATACTTGTCCTCACATTGCAACTTGCACACAACGCAAGTCCATCCGCAGCCCACACGACGAACGAATGCAGCCAACCTATTAACCCCGAGTATGGCGGGGTGCGGGGGCTCGAAAAAGCTGAGAACCACTTATGTTTTCCGTGACAGTCATAAGAGTCGCCACACATACTTTTTTCATTGCACTGCATGTTCGATGCGCAAACGACAGCCTCGCTATTCGCGGTATTTGCGAATGAGATAATCGTGTCTTTCTTGGAAGATGCCTGCTAGCGGAGTACTTGGCTTCAAGAAAATACGAACTAGTTTGCCGTAGTGACTGTACTCCGGGCTTTGAAGTTCAATATTCGCCAGAAAACCTGCTGGATTGGAGTTGAACAACGCCAGCTTGTGTATATGCATAATAGCAGAAGAGGAAGGGTAAAGTTTTTCCAATGTGTCTGCCCAGCGGCACAGCTGTAAGTCCGTCGTCTGCAGTCGGCCATCAAGGAACGCACATGCCCCATCTACTATCAAGAAGTTCTGCAGGAGCAGAGGCTGTTCAACAACCACGCCCAGCTCCGTGCCTTCGCTGATTCTGTCCGAGACGGCAAAGTCCGCTGAAACATAATCCGGAGTGTAACTGGTATCTTGTCGCAACCGACGGGAGAACTCAGATGCCAGTAGGAAATACACTTCAGTAGGTGAATAGGGGTCGCCGCCTCGAGCAATGAAGGAGACTACAGACTCACCGAATTCATGCGTTGGTGGATTGTATCTTAATCTGGCCGCCGCCCACGGTAGTGGCACGTGACCGTTGATACCGCTGACGCGCTCATAATCAATCAAGTCAATGTAGGTGATAATAACCTCCAGGTGGTCTTCGAAGAGGAATTGCGACGGACGCTTAAAGAACTTCAATAATCCCGTAGGTTTTTTCAAGACTGCTTTCCCCACAGTCGTGTGCTTGAGCCATTGCACATCCAACCAGTCACAAAGCTGACCACCAATGAAGTCTGGAAAGGCTAAAGTTTTGTTGATGTTCGGTAAGGCGGGATCTACGACGAGGTTTGGGGCAAGCCCTACTAAGCAACCACCGTCGCGGACTTTCTTCCACGCCCCTGGAGGAAGCACTTGCCGAATGGATGTACGATACTGATGCTTCTGGGTCCCTACTAGGGCACTAACTGGGCCTACCACAGTGCCGAAAAGTGTCAACAGTGCGCATGAGGCTTCGAGAGCAGCCCAGCCTCTCGGAATCCCCATTGTTGTGTAGGCATGTTAGACACATGCACTCACACCGATTGAAAAAACAACTGGGAGTCAAAGAAATCGGACTCTTGTGGTAATTGTCCGGTACTGTTCCACTCCTTGGTGAGTGCCCGTTGCATGTGTGACGAAGAAAGAAAGCAGACAAATCAACGGGTATGTCCAAGAAACACGGCACATGATTCAACTACACGATTGCCAATGACTCAACATCAGCATTCTCTAAATAGTGCTTTGATTGTCCACAGCATTGCTATTGCGAGGAAGGTCTAATGGTTGTGCGACCGCAATGTCACCAGCTGGGGTGTGGTACTTTCAGCTGGGTATGGTACTTTCATTGTTCCTTTTCACACGCCTTCCCATTTTGCATGAGTAGGGAAACATCTCATATCTAATCGAACCCACACGCATTTGATATTTCGTATGTGTTGTAATGAGCGCTTCAACTTAATGAGACGCCAGTTAACCGCTCTAACGCATGGAATTCGTCCACGGCGGATGCACAGAAGCATCTTTCCAGTCCTGAACCCGAAGTGTGCGTGAACAGCTCCACATGAATTGGATGGTCAACAACATTATAAGGGCCGAATGGAAAAACTGGGTAAGAGACGAACAGAGTGCGGTTGGAGGGTTTTGTCTGCGCATGCATTGTGGAAGTAGCGGAAAGGTCCCGCTAGGCGAAGGGGGACTTCGCAGAGTCAGCTTACTGCCTGGCACGCTGACAACATACTGTCCATGAAAAGAGACGTGACCTTCTGGAGCTCAAGTTCAGCAGAATAAAAACGTCGCGAACGGTACAACCACGTCGTGATGTTGTAGTTGGTTGCGGCAGCGTTGTCGCCAATCTTCCCTCTTCCTATAGCGATAGTCGAAGGAATGTGTGAGCACTCTCCATCACATTCCAGGTTCACTGCAGACTGGAGGGTGTCTTCTTTCCACAGAGATAAAAGCCTCCGAGAGGTGAATGAACTGTCGGGAAAACAATGGAACGAAGGCTGAGGGTATACTGCTGTCACACGAGACTTTTTCTGTCATGTGGCAAACCATTCGGAGGCCTTCTTTCTACCACCGTCGAAGAAAACGTGACACTATCTTATCCGTGTTATTCAGCAACACCATACCTCCTTTGGATGGACACCCACAGCGAGGATGGTGGGTGCCGATGGAGTGTACAGCATCTGAAGTAAGCATATACCTCAAGTGTGCATAAACCGGGAAACCACAAAATCGATTATTCTCTCACTGGCGTGCAACGTCCTTAATATGCCGTACTGTCCCCCTGGTGAGGCGTTCGTAGGCCGTGATCTGTTCTCCTAGAAAACGGTCCTCCAGAGCCTTTGGTGTTCTGCATCTCTATGGAAATGAGAGTGTAGCTGTATGACTATAGATATACGCGTGCGTCCGAAATATCGCCAGAAAGGCATGCACCTATAGTCAAGTTGAGAATTCCGAAATAGATGCACGTTTTACTGAGTGCAGGCGGCTTTTGCCTGTAGATATCTGGAACTGGCGTGATAAAAATACTCCTGCTCCTAAGTACCGTATCTCTGACAGCTAGAAAATAGCATCGATGCACAGGTGCTCGGCGCCAGTGGATCCCCTTCCGTAGAGCGTGAGACGGAACTTGACCAACTTGTTGTTTATTTGAAACGCAATTATCGTTGAATGACTGTCTGTCGCTTCTGTACGGCGTATGTTAGGGAAGACCGACGATAAATTGTCGACACAAACAAGCGCCACAACGAATGTGTCCCTGCATTGCTTGCAAACATTGTATCATTCTGAGGAAAGGGTCAGACGAAGCGTTTGCCTTGATATATACACGTGACGGTATCCAGCAGTTTGCACTCAGAAATAGAATTGACGTATGTATACGAACATTTAGTAGTATGCATACACACATATACTTTCACACAGCATACATATATATGTAAGGAATGCCTCATAAATAGGTATTATGTACCGAGACGGGGGACAAGCAAAGCAGTGCTACAGAATGCTACCCCGAGAGGTTAGGTCTCTGTTTAGAGCATAGTACTCGTCTCTCAAAATCCGTCCAGGTCCGTCATGAATGGTTTGGTTGAAAAACTCGTGTTATCAAGCTCAGTTTAAGCGGAGAGAGGTGGAAGCACCTCCGAAAAAGGTCAACACGCGTATCACCGTACTTTCAATGGCGTTGCGGCCGTGGTGTCCTCTCTCTTTCACAGCTATGACAAAACTCGTGGGAGACCTGTTTCTATCACTTAGGCAGAACAGGGGAGTGGGAGTAGTTGATGCCAGAACGGCCGGTGTTATTCAGTGCAGACGAGGGGGAGGCCAACACTGCAATTGCAGATGCATAAAGTTCTCACGCATATGAACTAGTAGACGACTATTATAAGCGGAATATTAAGTCATGTGGTCCGCTGGTCTATCAATTCAACACAACTCGTCATGCAAGTGTATGCGACCCACCCACGAGCTGCTGTATGTCGCAGGAGGGGGAGCATCTGGTAGGGTCGCTCGGTTTCACGATAGACCTCTCGGCTCTTCTAACTCGAGCATGTACCATCCTTGAAGCGCTACAGTGTACCAAACTGTTACCACTTGGTATACCGTTTTCGCAGTCCTCGATCCTAGCACGGTATCAACGGTGTTTAGTGACATATATCTGCTGCTCTAAATCGCTAGGTATGTCAACATAACAACCACAGTCAGCTGCAAGGGCTCACGCGTTTTGACGGCACACTTTTCTCTGAGCGTCACTACCTCTCTCCTCCTCTCATTCTGTGTCGTTGAGGACCTTGGCACTGACAAGGCAAATGACAGCAATGAAAATAAGCACAACCAGCGTCCCTGCCAGCGTCCAAAATGTGATCTGTCCACACCGCTGCTTCCGCTCCACGCTCATTTTTTGCCAAGTTCCCCCACAGCAGCACTTGCATTTTGCACTCAGTCTATCAAAAACGCCAGCCATGCACGTTTCTACCTTCCAACGAATTTGATCCTCTTGCAAGAGATGTCCCATTTGCTCCCGTACGCTCCTTCTTGTAGCTGCGATACGCTCCTCCCAAGACTCCGGTATGACGCGAGTACATTCTTTGCCATTGGCCCATCTCATTTTCTCATCTGCTCTGCCCTGTTCCAGCACGCCCTCTCCTCCATATAAGATGCTGTTTCTAACCTCTTGCGTATGATGCCTTTCTCCGGTGGGGATGTCCCTGTCGCCGTCTCCATAGGAGGTTGGTCGAACTCCTAACTCCGCACTGGGAGTCGGAAAGAGCCAAGTGAAAAGCCGAGAGTTACCCACCATCCTTGTGGAACAAGGCACCTCGTTGGCAACACATACATATGCAGATTTAGCGCCACCGCCACCATGGTCAGTTTTATCCCCGGGATCATAATGCTGCTGACGAAACAAGGAAGGATATTTTGTCGATTTTGAAGGTGAGGTTCTGACCGCAGACGTCGCGCAGAGGATGGAGTTTGGTAAAGAAGGACTCGAGTCAGCAACGGCATTGACGCCAGGAGCCTTTGCATAGGAGGGAATCGGTGGCAGAGTGACCTCGCTGTTTGTTGCGTTACCAAAACTATCAGACAGAGGCTCTGCCGCGCCTCTCCTTGTATTCTCCTTTCTACTCTCTCGTACTGACGTTATCGGTTTTGCAGTGAAAGCCACGCCTGGTACCAGTTGTGATGTTGGATGTTCTGCGTCATTCTCTGTGCTTAAGATTGTTTCAAGATCATCGTCATCTGGATCCGGTATGTACACGCCGATTAGCTCTGGGGAGGGAGGCCTTTTCCTGGAGTATGCCGGAAGGCCACCAGAGGAACCCTCTGTCCCGTGTTTCGTTTTCGTTGACACACCATTAAGCTGGTGTGCGCCTCTTGCCCTTTGTGTTTCCTCATCTTCTACCCGAAGCCGGTTACCATGGCATTCATCAAGGGTCCCTCTCGTGTAACTCCTGAAAAGTTTTCCCTCGCGACGCACAGCGACTCCTCGTGGTGGGGTCGGAGATTCACCATTTACTCTACTCCTATCGGTCTCGGCTATATTCCACACGAGATGTGAACCGAGGCGTCCCCTTCTAATTTGCTTTGTTTTCGTTTGGGGGCTCCACATTTTAGTCTTCCCTCCGTGCGAAGTACGAGTGAATCGTTTTCCCTCATTTTGAGACCGTGTTCGGTCCAGAGAATGTGCATCTCTTGACACGGTTTCACGCCCCGGTGCCCCCTTTGATGTTGTCGGCCCGCTCGGAGAAATAGTGTCCCAGCTGCCATCCACAATGGGATTCTTATCACAGCTTTGCGTCACAGTAGGCCGTTCCCCATACGGGGAAAGTCGTGTTGCGCTGGAGGACATTGTGGATAACGGGGACAGATCCGGTGTGTTGCGGGTCGATATAGGTCTGTGAGTGTGGCACCGACAGCCAGAAAGCAGGGACGTTTCTTCTTTTGTAGGGGAAGACGAGGAACCTCGTGATACGTCCGAGGTTGCGCCCTGGTCAGCAAGGCTCTGCACCTGCTCAGGCTGCATTTGTTGCATTCTGAAGCTTGCCCTGGGCAATGAATCCGCTCCCTTGACCGCCTGAAGGGAAGCATCAGAACGCTGGTCACTCAGCACCGTCGGTACCCCATCCGTAATAATGAGTTTTTGCGCCCGAGCGAGCAAGTTGCAAATCAAATCATGTGAAATACTACGTTCCTCACTTTCCGTTCCACTGTGCCTCTCATGGTTGTAAATCCCCTGACACTCCACAGGTGGCGTCGAAGGATCTCTCAGACACCTCCCGGCAAGAGGTGCTTCTGCGTCATCGCCTCGTCTGTCGTTTGCTGTCACATTAACCGTTTCTTCCTCGTCATCCACATTATAATCATTTGGCTTCGCTGCTTTCGAGGTCTTCAGGGAGACAATCGGCGCTATCCCAACTGGTGGCCCACGGTACCCAGCATTGGCGCTAGCTTGCTGAACGGTGCTGTGGGGAGTGTTCTCCAGTGACTGCCGCGCCCCGTTCCCTGAGCCTTTCGTCACTGCACAGGCATGCACATCGACGGCTTGGTTTACGCGTCCGTAATGCCTTGACCCTTCTCCACCTGATTCCGATAAGGCGGTGAAACCTACCACTTTACTTCTTTCTTCCCTTTTCCCACACGACAGCCGTCCGGGTGCTTCCTTCATATGAATGCGGGCTGTCGCGACAACCGTCTCAGTATCAGAGCACGCGGTAGGTATTGTTACATTGCCCCTCGTCCTCCCGAAACCCTGCAGAAAGTCCACTGATTCCAGTTCGCCTTCCGAGTGTCGCCCCGGAAACTTCTCACAAGACCCAGCTGCTCCTGATGTGAAGCATGTTCGGGCTGGAGTTCCAGATAGGAGTGAAGCGGTGTCGCTGCGCCCGACACAGGTTAAGTGTTTGGATCCACCATCTGCCCCTTTACCAGACGTCCTGATTACTTCAGTTTTTGTGCTTACCGACATGTCTCCAGATTCGTTCCAGAATCTAGAAGTACGAGCTCCAGAAGCAACGTCAGCAGAAGCCCCCCGCACACTAGAAATGCGGAAAGCGCTGCAGGTGGATGCTCTCGTGCTTGCTGTGGCTGAAGAGGAAGCCCGAGAAGACTCGGAAATACTTCCTTCGGTGAAAACACTAAAAGCGTCGCTCACCTTCGTACCCTCGTCTCTTACAGCTCTCACTGCCTTGGTGGACGGGAAAAAGCTGGAAGAGCAGGAAGGCGAGTCAAGAGGAGCAGGGATGGACGGCTGTGAGAGAGGGAGGCCGCTGGGCTCAGAGCGCTCCTTCAGGCATGAAGCGGAAGAGGACTGTGGTCGACAAGGAATGCAACGACACTGGGGAATTCCTGCAACACATGTCTCCTGTATATTGCGTGACACCCGTCGTGCAAGGAGCTTATTCGATTCAGCATCACATCCAGCATCAGTTGTTCTGTTTCGGTTCTGGTTCCTTGGGTACATAGAGACCAGGGGAGCAGGAGCCCCATCGGCCTGCGCTAATTTCGATTTCACCGAACCTTCAGCTCGGTGACCATTCTGCCGTAACGACATCAGCATCCTTGCATAACATCGAGACCTTTCATTACTTTCTTCCCTCTTCTCCGCATCTCTGTCCGCACCGTCCTTCGGCCCCATTACCCTGTCGTTCTTGCCCCCCTCATGCGACTGAGAAACTCGTACGATTTCTTCTCTCGCAGCAACCACCGTCCTATGTCCCACTTCATTCTGAAAAAAGTGAACGTTCGCCTCTCTGTCGCCGCGTATTTCGTCATCGGCTGCGCTGTCGTTTCCAGGTTTAACCTCGTCCACTCTTGTTTCGTCTCCCATTGTCTCTCCCTCTCTTCCAGGTGGCGGCAACCTTTGTCCATCAACTCCCCGTTTCACCGTCCCTGAAGCACCTAGAAGCGCACAGGAACCGTGGCGTTCAGCACTGGAAACGACAGTATCTCCGTTTCCTGTATGATCCGCTAGTGTCTCAGACGGTACGAGATCCAAAACACTCTCTACTGCACGTGGTGCCTCGCAGTGTTCGTGCCCCTTCTTTTCGCTTCCTGTCTTCCGCTGTGCGTGCACATCCATTTCCCACTCTTTCTTTCCATCTTCCAAACTCAAGGCTTGACGCCCCTCCAACAGTCGCACACTATATGTATTCAAAGACTCTCGAGCGGTACAGAAGTGATCGTCCTCCGAGAATCCTGCCCCTGCAGCTTCGGAATTGTAGTCTCCTTCAATGGCCCTCTTAAGACAGGCAAGACAAGGCGAGTCTGCGGGGGGCGTCGAAATTTGCTCATCGGGGTCTTGGTGAATGAGTTGGTACGCTGTTTTCATCGTTTCAAACGCTGCACGGGGCTGCGCAGCTGCGTCCCCGAGCTGACGAAAATCTGCCCTTTCGATTAAATTCAATCCTGGGCGCCCGGTTGACTGTTGAGGATCTCCTACAACTGCAACGTTGCTGATGCTCATAGGTCGTTCAGCTGCGTCTGTTTTGCCTTCCCCTCTATGACTACTACCCGTCACGAAAGACGGATACGTATCTGTCTCCCCCGTCTCACAATTTTGAGCTGCTTCTCCTTGCGGGGCCGAAGGCTGTGACGCAGAGGGCCGGAGGCGACGGCTGGCATGGCCGGGTGTCTCTACCGGAAAACTCGGACTTTTCCCTGTTTCGTGATCTCGTTCATTCCCGCACGTTCGACAAACAAGGTGGCTATCCGAAGTGCCACCTTCGACACAGGTTCTATTTGCGTTACCCCCGTCTGCTTCGTAGAAAACGTTAGGACGTCGTCTGTGGCCTTTCATATGACACTCTTCTTTTTGTTGCAAGTTACTAAAATTGGTAGAAGACACCTCTAGCATCTTCAGCAGGGACAGGTAGACATTTGGCTTGCGGCGCTCTGAAGATATTCGCTGTTGGAGTCTGAGTTCTGCTTGAAATGGTGTGAGGCAGTGTGCGTCCGAGGCTGAATCGTGTCGATAGCTAAGCTCCGTTTGGCAGCTCCTTGAATAGGGATACGAACTAGTTTTTTCGACAGAGAATCGTGTCTTTCCCCCAGATAGCCGGTGTGGGTAGAACGCCTCTTTTTCTCCTGGCGGTCTCGCACGGCCGCATATTGTCGGTGAAAGCGACGAAGAAGTCGTCCGTTGAGATTTTTCCATCTCCCCGTGGTTGCAAAACGAAGGAGCCGATGGACCGCCGTTGCTCGGTGACGAAGCACGAGCTGATTTTATCGCCGCGTACGCTTTCCTGATAGCCGACAGGGCGGAAGCACCCGAGGTATGGGAGGAAACGGAGCAACTGGAAGTCGCAAAAGACGACGACCGAGGAAGGCGGCAGGTCGAGCGTCCCCTGCAAACAGTTACCGTCCCGGCGGGGACATGGTGATCTGCCTCCCCTGTCGTCAGACGTTGTGACACAAGTGCCGGCCGAGCTCCACTGCTACTGCAACCCTTGCAGGTGGTCCTTTGCCAGGACTGGACAGAAGCCGCAGGCCCGTCTTGTGAATGAGCATGGCCCCTTCTGCGGGCCATGGAGTTGAGAGGTCCAGAATTGTGCTTTTCGTAGCTTCTGTTCATAGATAAAGGCCAAGAAGATTCGTTCATCACGACACTAGACAAAGATGAAGTCTCCCATACTCTACGTTCCAGCGAGACAACGTCGGGACGCTCCTCAAAAGAAACACCGGACGCGATGGGGTTCTGGATATATCCGCAATGCGTTTCTTCTTCGGCGTGTGGAAACTCTATTTCGGAAACGCTCGAAGGTCTTTTGTCCAGTAGCACGGGGGACCGGTTGAAACATAAGCTCGCTTGGCGTTTCCGACTCTTTGATGGCGAAACGAATTCATCTTCGCTTCTCTGTTCAACAGATAAAAGGGCTTTTGCTCGAACCGTGTTTCTCTCGTCTGCTGCTATGATGTTTCCAGCCGGTGCTGCGGCTCCCGCAGCCATGTTGTATGACGGTAGAATCTCGGTGTCGGTTTTGGTGGGTGCTGTGTCTCCTTTGGCAGTTCCATCTGCGATTCCAGAACATGCATTAACTGCCTGCAGCTCCGTGGCACCAAAAACTCTGCAGACTCGGTCCGTGATAATCGTGGAAGGTGCCCTGAGAGACGACGGTGAGGAAACAGGTACGATAGCTTTTATGCTATCACCCTCCCCCTCGTTTCTTCCGATTCGAGGAACGACACCTTCAACTCTCTTCAGATCGTGGGAAGAATGCCGAAACGAGGCTTTGTGTTCCTCCGTTTTTGGTACGAGTGGATTTTGTCGGTGTGTCTTTTTCACGGAAGCTTGACACCACGTAGTAATATCTCCAGAGCGGTGTCCGTGCAGAACTGGTTCCCTGGTAACGGGAGAAGAGGCAGGTCCTCTTGCAAAATATACAGTGGATCGACCGTCAACTGCAGGAGATGACGAGGCTGGTATTACGGAGGCAGGGTTGCAGCCTTGGTGTCGTAGGTACACTCCTCGTTCCTTCAGAGATAGTGGTGATACACACGAGAAAGAAGCCGGGGAAGCAGACAGCCGATGCTGATAGTACTGATCCTGAGGCCTGGTGACAAAGGACGATGTGGGGCTCACGGACCATGGAGCCACAGTGGGATGCTTTCTACTTGACAGCACAACTCCGTTTGGCGTTTCTTTCTCACTTCCCTGTAGTGGAGGAAAAGTCTCCTGACCCATTTGAAGTTCTTCCGGTTTCCCGGTCCTCCCCGGCAAGTGGCTCCCCTGGTACAAGTGAGCACATGCGGGAGGAGCCATCGAGCTGAGAGGTCTTCGTTACGGGCTCCGCCTCTTGTTTTCGTTTCCATTTGCAAAAAGCCTGGGCTGCTCGGAAAGCCAGATGCGCGCCCCAAATGCTGCCTCGTCTTAACAACAACAACAACAGAAAGCACTGGTTACAGCTCTCCTCAAGACGGGTATGTGATTTACGGTGTGTACGTAAAACTGTGCATCAATATAAACGCGTGTACATGTCCCGGGGGGAGTCTAAGTGTGCAAGAATTCGGACTTGTCACGTCTCTCCAGGCGCTCGACGATTAAGAGCAGATTTGCTAACTATAGTATCAAGAGATCAAACCAGGGGCGTGATAACTCCGGTACGCGGACGAGCTGCAGTCTACAAAAGGCATACCACACTGAGGCAAAGACTCTCACGACCGGGGTATGCCGGACAATGCAACGGTGAGTCAAAACTAAGCAAAAAAGCTTCGAAACCTTTGAATAGCAAGACGGCAAGTTCCTCTTTTCCCGGAAGCGCCGAGTGCAAACAGTCATCACGAAAATAAAAACAGTGAAAACCCCGAAAACAGACTGGCGCATCATGGCGAAAGTGGTCTTGCCTACTGTAGCGTCGCCCAACACCATAAGCAACCCGCACGTGAAGGTACCTTTCTCATGTATGCATTACTGAATCTGTTTCTCATCTGTAGTAACGGGAAAAACGACAAACCTGACTGTAAAAAGTATCCACATTGCAGGCGGGCACATTGTTCAGCGTCTTACTGCTGCACTCACCAGGCCCTCCCCCGCTTAAAGTCTTTGACGGAAGCACGACAAAAAGGGTAGAATGTCTCAACCAAACAAGTTTGTCTGTGTTCGACAACGAGGTAAGCGGGTCTGAGTTGAAGTTACTCATGGGCAGAAGGAAGAAAATCATTTTGACTAGGAAGCGAGAACGGGCCTCTTCAAAGCTTCAATTCTTGCCCGGTCTGCATTTATGTTGTACTGTGATAAGGAACCAACCCATAACCTTTCCGGCCGTTCTTCACCGTACGGGTCAGGAGATCTGGTGCTGTTGAATGACGAAAAATGCGCAGTTACCTGGCAGAAAAACAAGCGGTTTTTATGGCGACAACAACAGTTGCAAATGCTGGATTCACACACACGCACAAACTGACGGACGAAAAACACACTCAAAAAAGCGCCCAGGCACATGACGAACAGCCAACTCTGACAGAGAAAACCCAATTTAATGGTAGTGACATTTTGTATCCGGCCACCTTCTTCTAAAACAGACAATCATGGGTCTGCACGAGCCCCGAGTCTGAAAGCCAACAACTTGCACACCGTGTCTCGTCTCCCTGCATGTGTGTTGCTGCTCGCAAGAGCTAAGCCAAGAAGACCGCGAACGACTGCAGCACGCAGTAGCGTCCTCTTCCCTGCGGAAGTAGATGTGCATCCGGAGACTCTCCGAATGAGTGTTTGCTCATAGCTCGACTCCCAGAAAAGGATGAACGCGGGAAGCGAACCTAATTGCAAAATCAAAAATCACTCAGGTCAACGTAAGAGGAAAAAAAACAAAGCACTACGCAGATGTGGTTTCGCACCATTGGTTACTTGTTTTCCTGCGAAACGTGCTCGCTTAATTTCCTCGTCGGCCAAACGCAGACGCCATGGAACAGTCCGGGGGGGGGGGGCGGATGGCTGTGGGTTTCATGTGTCCCCAGAGATCTACAGCGTTACACGGGATTTGGGGAAACAGTGTCATCAAACGGATGAACGCAGCAAACCAATTGACACCACCCTAACCATTGGTGCCCTGATTGGATCCTCCCTCGGTTTATCGTCAATATTCTACCACCGTGACTGTGGTTCTCGGGGAAACAGTGATGAGTGGACGGAACGGGGAGTTGGTGAGTCGCATTTTGGCGAAATTTTGCAGAAGATGATCACTTTATCAAGCCAGGCAGCGGTGAGGTTGCCGGACACCAATCAACCTCGAAAACGAGAGGGGGCACTACTTCGTGTTATACATCCCAGCCCCAGGAACCGGAGCTTTATTTTGTTCATAGAGCAATAGTTACCATCTACCTAATTTTCAAATTTTCACACTCTAGGTGATGAGTCATCCCTGCTGCCCCCGGATAGATGCGTCTGGCACTGATTCTCCGTGAAGATTTCAGCCTATCATTGTTGGTCCCACGAATCGTTCGCTACTAATGTGCTTGGTCCCCTGCGTATCCAGTTGCACACGATTCAAGCGTTTATCTTACATCAGTGCTGCTCTAGTGTATAGTGACCTGACCTTGCATTGTGAGCTTCTCGGTAAATGCAGAGCGGCGACTACCTGAGACGGAGGAGAGAGAGGAGGGTGAATTTTAGACTACACCAGGGGGCCCGGCATGCATGAGGCGTCGAAAGTAAGTGAGGGGGTGACCGGTGGTATTCGTGCGTCTGTAATAATGTGTCAGTGGGCTTCTGCTTCGAAAAAGGTTTGGAAGACGCGATGCGATTTGGTTGGTTTAATCTCACACGAGTAGCAGTGCGTGTAGGAATTGGGACACATTGCTAAAGGAGCGGAACATATGTAGCTGGCATAGGAAACGAGTACGCCCCGACAGTACATAGCGCGCTGCCACTGTTTCCCCTTATGACCTTTGAAGTCTGCGTTTCGATGCTCCTCTGTTGCAGCAAACAAGACAGTGCAGTGGCAGTGTGTTCAATGCATACAACGGCACTGGCGTCTGTTGTACAACTGTATAACCGCAGACGCAACTGACAGATATCCACAAATAGCCGCAAGAAAAATGGCTTTCCGACGTGTCATCGGGGGCAATTAGAGCTTCTTGAGAATGCGTCAGTTATCTCGTCTTGGGGAGACTGTCTGGTGGCGACGAGACTGTGGGAGGGGGGTTGCACCGCGTCCTATGCTGTTCACGGTTGCCATGACCGTTTTGGTGTTCGTGAAACGGTTAATCTTGCAGGAAACAGTGATGAGAAGAAGGCTTCTGAAGGTGAGGCATTTCCGGACACGGAGCAAAACTAGAATGCCAGCGCTTCCCGCCAGCGCTGCGGGTGGCACCAAACTGGGCGACCGTGATCTTTTTGGCCATTCGGCGAGTGTCGTTGGCTGATAAGAATTAGGCCTGTCCTCATGAGTGGTCTAGATCCGAACTCTGTTGAGAGTTTTGCAGCGTGGCCTCGCATTGGAGACACCTGCCAACGAGTGCGTGCTGAAACGAGGAGGCGAGTGATCGTGTCGGCTTCATGTTCCTTCAATGCACTTGTGGGTTTCGCGGTGTTAACTGCATGTTTCCGCTTGTTCGACTTAGCCCAGTCGGGTCTTACTCCGTCTCTACGTACGCTGTCGTACGTGTCAAAAAGTTCTTACTGTACGTTAGGTAAAACACTATTTTTAGATCAACCGATGCCGGTACTCGGAGATCGCTTCGGATCGTTCATTCGTTTGCGGATGTGCCTACTCTGTGCACAGTAATTTCCCTTTCCCACCAAAATGGTTGTGTCCTGTTTCTCAGGCGGGGATCGCGGGTACTCCCCCGCTTCAGGCGCTGGAAGGGTAACTGGCCACGATCAGGGGCGTACAGTTTTTCATGATTTGACCACTATTGTTGTGGCCAGGGGGGTGCGTGTGGCTTCATTGCCGATTGAATCATGTTACGTTACACCATCCGCGAAACTCTCTCGAATCCTGCTCCCTCTTCGTGAACGAAACCAACATTTTTGCTGTGTTTTGCAGCTCGTGGTTAAAGGACAGCAGACAAAGATTGCATGTGGTGCGCCCAAAGATAGGGATATGAGAGGGACAGTACGGCGCCAGAGAGAGAATGATGATGCATATGGACTGGGCGCAGATGCTGATGGAATGCCTCATCCAAAAGGCAGAGACATGAATAAAACATTCTATGCTGGTTGGGTCGGCGGCTTCCTCACGGCAGACGACGAAAGTTCCCTGATGGTGGAAATGCTGAAAAGAGGACCCCCAGGTGGAAAACGTAGCACCCTGGCGGCACTCGATGAGTTTTGTGCTCCAGCTTCGCATGAAAATGAGCCTCCGCTCTTCCTCGGCATTTCGTCCGGTCTCTGCGAGTGCTACGGTCTTCACCAATGGGATTATGTTGACGTCTCATTCGTGGTTCTAGACAATATTCCAGATTTAGCGCATCAGTCGTCTTCCATAAATTGTGGAGAGCTCGATGCCCTGTCCCCACCAACAGGAGTTATCCGAACGTCACTGGTAAAACACCTGCTGCCTGCTTGCGTGGAAGTACGCCCTGCGACTGAAGCAGACTGGGACCTCGTGGAGCTTCAGGCCGAGGAGATCGAGGAGAGGCTCCTGCTCCAAACGGCTGTGCTCATGCCAGAGCTTCCTTTCCCCATCTGGCTACATAAGGGGCAGCGACCTGCAAAGCTGCTTGTAGTACACGAGCAAGCTGCAACGGTGATCTCAACAACGTCAAGAACGGCTACGGGGTCAGCGTCACGACCGAAGTCAGGGAAGCCAAACAGCGAAGACGCTGGGAAGCAGAACACTGGAAACAGAGCCTTGCGAAGTGATCTGTGGAGTACACACTTGTCGATGCTGAGGCCACCCTTTGTTCTTCTGGGGCGTGATACCGAGCTGCATGTGCAACCGTTCTCTAGTAAGCCTAACGCTCGGCACCGTCCAGCCCTCCGGGGACGTCTGCGTGAACCTTCGTTTCGTTTCGCTGGGACGCACGAAACACGGGGATTTCAGCGGAAAATTGCTGGTGGTCATTCGGCAGAAGGGATGGCGATTCCTATCGCGAGTTGTCGAGACAAGCATCGGGCCGTTGCCGGGTTGTTTACGAGTGCCAGTGACAATGCCGTCGACGAGAGAGCAAGTCAATCGCGTCAATCTCTCTTCTTAATGAGAGTTGTGCCATATCCAGTTTCAAAACCTTACCAGGCAAAAGCTAGTCCCGAAGTGGGGTTGGGACAGGATACAGACGATAATAGTCGCGGACGTATTTTAACATCGGAGCCGGCGGCCCAGTCCCTGCATGAACATCGTCAGGATGCGCGGACGGTCAGCACCTCATCTTGCGGGCGTGCCGCGGATTTCTGCTGCTTGCTGCACCCATGTCACGTGCTGGCGTTCAGAAGTCAGCAGCCTTGGGTACGAGCATATCTTGCTGAAGATCTGCTCTATCATCAGGTCACAGATAGCTATAGCCATTCCATGTACAATGCCGGCTCCTCCTTAAGGAATGGAACTCGCTGCGATGCGGCGTATCTCTGGGTGTCGACGCGGGCTCCCCACCGGCAGCAGTCGAGTGAAGAGGACGGAGGCAGTCTGGTTTTAGTGAGAGCCGTCCCTGACTACCGTATCGGGCCAGGCTCTATAGCCATGCCACAGTATTTACGGCGGATTTATCAGTTCCCCATATCCAGTTGTGCATGCGTGTCCGTGTGCACTTCGTTGCCTACCTTGCCACGGTCACTCTGCCTCACTCCTTTATGCCCGGTTCTCAGCGAGATGCATGCTGAATGTCCAGCGGCACCTGGATCCCACATGACACAACTAGAACTGACATATCAAGATGGGAAACTTCCAGGTCACGTTGATGGCTTGCAGGCCAGCTCAGGCAAAACGGAAGGAGCACGGCCTTGCATCACCGCCAGCATCTTACCTTTTCTTCGGACCGCTCGAGGGCGTGCGAGGCTGCGGCAGGCTGTGGTTGAAGCACTGAGAAACCAAACGTTCTTTGGTGTCGGTGCCGTCACTAGTTCTCCCTCGCTGCGTTGCTGTGGCTACAATCGACGGTCAGAAATGGATAGCGCACATTATCCGTTTGCTTTGTGGGATGGGCTCATACTACCAGTATGTCTCCCCTTACCTCCTATGGATCAAGAATGCGAATGCTCGGGAAGGCGCGCATACTTGACTGATCTGTGGGCGCGCCAGTCCCCAGAAGACACGCATCAGAACCGAAGGTCTGGTCACGCCTCTCAACGTGAAAATCAATTCAGCTACCGTAATGGAGACGCTGAAGCGGTTTGGCGAGAACCCCCCGGAGATTATTCAAGTCAAACAGCTAGGAGGATTGATCGGATACCCAACAATTTGGGACAAGTAGATTATGTCGAAACGCACG
Source organism: Neospora caninum Liverpool (assembly GCF_000208865.1). NCBI lineage: Eukaryota > Apicomplexa > Conoidasida > Eucoccidiorida > Sarcocystidae > Neospora > Neospora caninum. The sequence continues at coordinate 249,113 of NC_018397.1, read as the reverse complement.
GGGCACAGCCGGACCACCCTGGATTAAACTCTGCCTTGGCTGCTTTGCTTTACGAAGGACTTCAAGATCTCTATGCACCAAGTGACACAAAGCTGAGCCCCATATTCTCCTGCGGCGACAGGAACAGGTATCACAACAAAGATCTCCGAACCAGTTATGCTGATGCCGAATGCAAGAATCGTGATGGCCCTACTTCCTTCATTCCGAGTACGTTGTACAAGAAACGACAGGAGCGTATGGAGCCTGTTGGGGCGGAGGGCACTGATCCCATCTCAGTCCGATCAATGGATGGGGCACCTGTCCCTTGTGTGGTTGTCGACGCCGTTGAATCTCTGTATCCTGAGGGAACCGACATAACAACATATGCATCCCGGGACGACCACTCGGAGCTGCTGTTGGAGGACAAGCACCGTGTGGGAAATGGTGTGCAAGCGCAGTCATCTGCGGAGCGTACCAACAACTCGTTCTGCCCGTGTGAACACCAAGGTGGAACCAAAACAGAAGGCAGATCGTTAAACGATGGTAGGGTGGCATTCATTCATATCGACATCTTGGTCTCATTTAAGTCTTTTCCAATCGCCTCCAAAGATTCCTACCGATCCGACGGTTGCCGGCTCACAGACTGCACAAGACGCCGGAAGTCAGACACGTGCAATGGAGCAAACCTTGCAGGGCCCACCAACGAAAAACGCGTTGCGCTGGTGAATCCATGTCTTTTACCGCCTGTTATTTCGAAGGCGTGGACCAATACGTGGCCACATTGCCTACAGCCGTCTGTTCACAGTGAGCCTTACGTCACATGCGCAGGAGAATTCCAAGATCCCTGGGGTTCAGTCGTTACTAGAGCCACCTCGGGCCCCTCCTCGAACCCCAACGAACCCGGGTTTTGTTCGTTAGCCTCAGAACTGGCAAGCTGTGCGCCTATCCGTCGGAGCCCCGAAGTCACAGCGGACCCCTCTTACGTGCTTTGCGATGCGAAGCTGTTGCAGCAGCTGCAGAAAGGGGAACTGGTTATGCATGTTGCCGACCCAATTCACGTCTTTGTAGCTTCCTCTGGTGCTGAGGCCGCGGAGGTGGCGAGGCGCTTGGGGCATCGTAGCCGGGGTTTCGAAACAAAGCGGAGTGCAACTTCTGGAAGGACGGATGCCGTCGGCATTACATGCAGATCAAGGTTTTATATGCAACGTCGGGTCCATCAAAATATGCGCAGGTCACTCCCCGAGCAAAACTCGCCTACTTTTGTCCCAGATAGCGGAGAAGTGCAGCCGTGTCGTTGGCTAGTTATCAACAGCGAACGACATGGCCTTGCACATTCTCAGTGGTGGCTCTGTTCAGCAGCTCTTCGCTCGCTCTCACCGGCACCTGCTGTGACGATGGATGAACTCGGCAATGGGAAGCAGGCGGGCGCATGCACAGATGGAAGAGCAACTTATAGGTGTCAACAGGCATCACAACCACGTGTTGGGCTTGCAACCGAGATCCTGCAACTCATACAACTAGAGTGTGTGGAACATCTGGCCCCTGATGCCGCACCCGCAGATATGCACTACGTTGAGTTGGGAGACAGGAAGTTGAAAGACAATCACAGAAGAGGCAACATCCTAAAGAGTGAAGCTTTGGTGACGGAGGAGCTGGCCTGCAACGTGTGGAGCCGACCCAGTTTGCTCGAGTCTCTCGCCCTACCGTCCCTCGTCAGGCCTTACGATACTACGCCCTTACACCCGAAATATTTTTCTCTTGACGTCTTCGGTGATGTCCTCGAGGCTCTCATGAGTGCAGGTGAGCATCTCAAAAGGAGTGAGAACGCCAACAAGGTTTGCAAAAGCGTTTCCCTATGGTCAACACGGAATGTCTGCACTAGGACAGCGGACCGAAACTACTGCCTGCGCCATGCAGGAACATGCAGAGCATAGCTTCGCCTTTCGGTGTCGTGCCCAGCTATTGGTTGTTGTGGAACTGGAACGTAGTTCAAGATCTGGTCAAAATATCAACACTTCATTCTGATCGCATGCATGCTTGTGCATGTCTACCTGCGTCCAGCCCTGCAAGGGTACGCGTGTCCGGGACCTCTCAACTGACTGTGGCTACCGACGACGCTGCTGAAAGTCGCGTCGTCGTATCATGCCAACCGAAATGCTCCATGTTCACCACAGACAAGCATTGACTTCCGAAGGCACCCTTTTTCTATTTGCTCCTAAAGCGGCGTCATTTCGTACTGATACGCGTCTTCTCTGTCTCACCTTGCTGTTCTGTTTGATGCTCCAGTTTTGCGAAGATTAGGAGTTTCCACGCTCTGGCCCTCGTTTTCCCCCGGTCTGGCAGCCATCGATGCTGCGTTGCGGAGGCTGTGTCTCTTCGCGCCACCTCTTCCTTTGCTGGTATTATGACCAGTGTGTTCGTTGATGGGTCAGAGATGCATAATTTTCGTAGGTTTATGCGGTCCTGTCAAACCCAAAATGTTGCAAACACCCTAGAACTCCAGAGCGAGCACTTCTGTTGGTCTATGGGCAGTCGTTCTTTACTTGCTTTTAATTTTTCTGTTTGTGGCAGGGCACTACTGCACCAGCTTATTCGCTTGTGTTTTTGCTGTCCCTCCACAACATTGGGTGGGTACCGTCAAGAGACCATGACAGAAGCACAATAAGCTTGATTATGGAAGCAGTCCGCTTTCATCACACCTCACTCGTACAAGGACTGCATGCATATTCTTGTACTTTACGTGCGTCTTTGGTATGATACGTTTAGTGAATCTCGGGTATCGGTTGTTCTGGATTCTCTGCAGGTCCATGGGCCAAGTGGATCAGGCCGGTCATCACTTTGCCGAACGGCAGGATCCTTATTATCGAAGACTACAGGCCTGTTTGGTACGTTCAACATTTTGTCACCCGCGAATAGTACCCGCAATGCTTAAGACCCCGTCAGAGTACACTGATCTCTCATAACAAACTGCATCAATGTTTTCGCCTCTTAGCGTCCAAGCTCACTCCAGGTGAGGGGTACCCGCTGGGGACGCAGGTCACGTAATACTAGAGGCACTGCCATCACGGTTTTCTTCGAAATCCTCTGGCGATGAGCAACGGGAGATACAAACTTCCTCTCATGCGTTAGTGATGCAGCCGGTGGGTGATGTGCCTCTTCTTGGATGTGCTTGTCCTTTATTTGGGTCATTCAGTTTTAATGGTGCGGTGCAAGCTCCTCGCAGCTGAGGCTGTACGGTTTCCCATCATCAAGGATTTACTTGTTACTATCGGGATGGCCTGTACACTCCACGCCCCTGCACTCCTAATCCTCGATGATCTGGTTAGTGTCTCGAGACGAGCGGGAGCTCATATCCTGTGCACAACGTTCGGAGACGGCTCCCATTGCCGCTGACGGAGAGAGGTCTGTACCACGCCAGAGCCTACACAGACCTTGCCACTAATTCAGCAACCACGTCGAATTCCTTCTTCCAGGAGAAGCCGAAAGGGTGGTTTTTGATCGCATTTACACCTATACCTCAGATGAGTTCACACATGGTCTTTACTACCACGGTTTCTTGCTGCAGGACGCGTTGTGCGGGGCGGCGACCACGGATCAGCTTGCTGGCCCGTCATTGATGGAAGCGAGGAGTATGCAACTGTCTGAATTTCTTGCGGACCTTCTACCGACACTCGCGGCTGACGCCTTTATCAACGGTCGAGCTCAATCCTGCTGCAAGGGAAGCATGGATCACCAATTCGCCTCAACTGATCCGGGGCAACCCTGTATCCGGTCTATCCGCGATAACACGCTGGAAGCCGTGTATCCTCTGCCGGGACTCGTCGTTATTGCCACGTCACAGTCCCCTACGACACTACATCAAAGTTTGCGAACGTCGAAGCTTTTCGGTGGCGAGAAAATACAGCTGAAAAACCCGGCAAGTTAGTCGTGCCAGCGACGCTCCGAACCCGTTGTCGCCTAAGGAGCTAGGGGAAGGCTGCTCGATAGCGCAGCATTTACTCTGTCAACCAAATCGCCTAGTCAATCGATGTCATTTGTCACGAGATACGGCGGAAACTGTTGCTCATGCCGTTTATCCGCACGTTTCTCGTTCCAGCCGCCAGAGTTTTTATCTCAGGCGCACCACGTCGCCGCTGCTTGAAGAGATGTTTTCGCGATGGATTGTACAAGATGAGAGAGGTCATGTGGAAAGCGCTGGAAGACCCGAAACACGCAAAGGAGAGACAGATTTATCGTCATGGCTTTGCGCATCCTGCTGGCTTCTAACTCACCTGGGGCGTGTCACCCATTCTGTGCCGTCCGTTCAGCTTCTCTGGAGCGAGTCGAAGTTCTCCGGCACTTGCTACGACTACAACTACAACGCCACCATCGATGTCAAGCAGAAGAGATCACAAAGGGCCGCCTCTCGTATATGGTTCACACCGGTCAATATGCAGCATCTGCAAAAGTATCAGGCAGTAAATGGAGCTTCTCATCTACAACCGGATCTCCGACTCGGAGACCTCTCCAGGTCCACCCAGACGTCTGGGAAGGCATCGCAGCTCTCAGCCAAAATATGGAGGGATTCTCCCTTGCAGATTTCAAGGTACAAGAGGCTGCCGTCTGCAATATTTTGTCTTCCGGATGAAACAAGCGATTATGCGGAAAAGCAGTGCAAATCGGCAAAATAATGACAAATCGAAGAGGTGTAGAGAGGAACAGTTGCACATTTCCGCTCATACCACTACAAGGCGGTGTTAGGAGTATGAGGCCGTTAACTGTTTGTCGCTGGTCTCAGCTTGAAATTCTGTGTAACACTCTGCTCTGGAAGTCTGCCATTGGTCTGGATACATGGGCTTCGCGCAATACATGACTGCAGGATTCAACAATGTTTTGAGGGACCGAAGCCGTACTTACGAGAGGGAAAGTCCTGATGGATGCAAACGTTCACCGTTCGGCGGAACAGGAATTTTACTAGTTCTGCGTGGCAAGTAGCCAACTTGCGGGACTTGCGCCCCAGACACGTCCGACATCACCTGCCTTTGTTAGCAAGACACGATCCATCGTGCTATTGTGTGCAGGCTCTACTCCGACAAGCAATTGTGGAGGCGCAGCATGGGCCCTCTGCTGAGGTCGATGAGCGCGCCTCTCCTGCGGAAACAGAACCTTTTCGACATAATTTTTTCCAGGGGCGCTCTGACAGGCCCAGTAGCACCAGGCAAACGTCAGCCTCTCCAGAAGAAAGAAACTCTCGAAACGGGGTGCTGATGCGTCGAAGACACATCGAACAAGCCTTCCGCGATTTTATACCACGGGCACTACAACTGCAAGACTTTTTGAAGTATGATATTAGGCGTTCGATGTCAAGCTAGTCGACGCGGGGACTAATTCGCTGAGATTCATTGTAGACAGTATGATTCTATGAAACAAGTAGCGGCACAGCCACCACCATGTGAACAATGACTGATTTCGAGGAGGTGCCTTGTCTGGAAGGTATGGGTTTGTGATGGCAAAAGCCACGGTAGGGGTTCGCCTCTTTCTCCCTGGGGGTAGCCACTTCACACGGCATTTTACCACGCACAGCCGGCTCACTGCAAAACACACGGTAGGTTGCCAAAGCCAGCTTCTGTGAAACGAAGCCAGGGCGTGCCTTCCGAGTTCACGTACCAAACTTTAGTGACGACCACATGCTCGGTTCTATCAGGATCGCGTTAAGAACGAAGTGGACGCATGCGGAATATCGGTAGAGCATTTGTCCCAGACGTGCGAATTCTGTACTGTCTTGTCAGGACCAACTTGACGCTGCAGAATGTTGGAGGTCTGGACAAGGTTGGCATCTCTCTTTTGGGGCCGGCTGTTTCTCGTGATGAAGGCCTTAGTACGAAACGTTAGACACCGTTTCCGTAACAGCAGAGAGATATTTCACGATTGTGCACGGTTGTTGAGAGCTCAACGTGGTGGATGGCAGAAGTGAAGGCCGTGGTCACACAGGGCTGTCCGCGCCAGTTACGAACTGTTGCTTCTGGAGCAACCAAGCTGCCTTAATACGTTTTTCTCGGCGTTTCAGGTGAAAGAAGATCTTATTGACATGCTCAAGATGGAGACCACCTACGGGCTTGTGTTACGACGAGCAGGGGTGTCAATTCATCGTGGCGTTCTCCTGATCGGCCCTCCCGGCTGCGGCAAAACTTTGGTAGCCAAGGCTGTTGTAGGTGACCAAGAAATGCGATGCTTGGAGTGAGTGCCTGGGTTATGGTTGGTCCTTTTAGATGCAGAAGCTAGCAAGCTTTCACGCTTTCGCCAGATTCGATTACTCTCGCCAGTGACCATGGGGCAAGTGGCCTACCACACAGCTAATACACGAGTGTCCTGCCGATTGCTAGCAGATGAGACGCTGCAATGCGACAATTTCGTCACATGCGATATGTTGCTGCGGCGGATTGTTCGTCTAGAAACGGGGCGCCCCCGGAATTACAATGTTGTTAAAAAAAATGGAGACCAATATTTAGTGAGGGATGGAAATGTCATGAGGAGAATGAGACGCTTCACTCTGTTGTTCGCATCTACTCTGTATCCGTTGTCTGACGTGCAGGGTGAAAGGGCCAGAGCTGCTTAGTAAATATATAGGTTCAAGCGAGGCAGCAGTTCGAAAAGTGTTCACCAAGGCTCAACAGGCAAGGCCATGCATTGTCCTCTTTGATGAGATAGATGCTCTGGCGACCAGGTAAGCGGATCCCATTCTGAAAGTCTGTGAGTTCACATTTTGCGTTGGAAGGATGAGCGCGTAAGCCGAGTGTTTTGTCGCATCTCGTGATGCCCCTGACGACGTGGCCCGCCAGGCATTTTCTGCGAGGACCTACAGAAAGCCAGTCAACCGCCTTTCAATTCTTTCGTGGTCTGTAAGGTGAAAAGTCGCCTCGTGTGAGTCGGAGGAGGGTTCGTTGCTCATAGTAACCTCACTGCGACGAGTCATCCGATTTCGTCATCGGAAGCTCGATTTGTGCTGGCATGTCTCATGACATCGATATTCCCCAGACGTGGCGGTGATAGCTCTGGTGTGACTGACCGCGTCGTGAACCAGCTTCTCTGCTACCTGGATGGAATCGAAGATCGGCAGGTGAGACTAATGGAGGGGCCCGTCTCGTTGACTTTTGGTGTAAGTTCTCTTGGAAAAAATGAAGTCGCCAAAGAGGTCGCTTGCCTTCGTCTTGAGTGCCATTGCGCACAGAAAAAAAACGGCGGAGAACTCTTCTTTGCCAGAGCTTGAAAGCTGAATGGAGGATAACAGTGGCATTCTACGTGTTTCCCGTTGTATAAACATCGAGATGGCTAGCGAATTAGTGCGTATGTGCTTGCGAGCGTAACATGCTCACTGCAGGACGTCTACGTGATAGCCACTACTTCCCGCCCCGATCTCGTCGACCCCGCTTTGCTCCGCACAGGCCGCCTGGAGAAGGTGAGAGTGGCATTTTCTAGGCCTTTGTCTCACAGCAGCAGGCGGGGAAGAAACAAGCTATTGGCGGCTACTCACAGCGCAGTCGGACTTCTGATTAGCTGCACATGCGAAAACAGGTTTGTTGAAGGCTCGTAAAAGGTCAGTTGGCTCATCGGGTGTTGTAGCAGCTGTTTGGTTACGCCTTCCGCGTTCCGCAGGTATGTTATTGTGGATTGCCCACGACAACGACTCAGCGGCTGGAAATTCTAAAGGTTTGCACGAACACAACCACGTTGGTTGATGGCGTTTCCCTAGAATCCCTTGAGCAAGCCATGCCGTGGGAGTTCTCGGCAGCAGACATTCATGCTGCTGTGAAGTCCGCACAGCTCCTGGCTGTTCATGAGCTGCTTGGCACGACACTCAGGCCTCCTGCCTCCATTGACGGAATGCAGGAGGCTCTGAGGACGTCGAATCGCGAGGAAAGGAAGAAGGATGAAATCAGCAACGGCGCAGAAATGAGGGTGGAATTGTTGACTGAAGAGTCGGAATCCCCCGCAAGCTTCGAGGGAAGGCAGGTAGCGCTGCAGCAGGATCCGTCCTCAAGAAGGGTATTCGTTAGTCAGCGTCACTTGCTGGCAGCTATCGCTGCCACAAAACCCTCGATGACTCCCGGGGTAAGCGACAGAACGATCTACCATTGCGAAGTTAGTTTTACGTTGAGATGCAAAAAGCATTGGGGAGGTGGATCCGCCGGCGAGTTTGTTCTAAACCTAACAGTTTTCTCCATCCTGTGTGGGGCTGCCGACGTACGTTCAGGAGATTCGTCGTTATCACCGCCTCTACGCGCCGTTCCTGGCTCCATCCTACATTGAAGATATCCGCGCCTTTGAGTCTAAACTATCGGAGTCTACAACTCATTGCTATTCCTCCTTTCCGACTACGACGGCTGACAAGCGCCCGTCGCCATCATCCGGGGAGGCAGGGCAATCGACTTTAGCAAGCAGGAGCGTTAGGCACCCTCTGGGGACAAGAGCGTTTACCCGGCGGACTCTATCTCTACCTTCACACACTCGAAGCACCCCCGCCATCTCGATGTCTGCAAGCGTTCTACGGTCGTGTTCTGTCGATCTGACTAGAAGCAATTCTACAGGTTCGTTCAGTCGATGGTCTTCCACGCGCACATCAGGCTCGTGCCTGCCACTCTTGTCTGCAGGCACTGTGGAATTGGTACCCCCATGTGATTCCGCCACTATCGAGGCCAAAGTTTCTTCCCAAGGGCCTTCTGACGTGCTGTTTGAAGCCGTAGCAGATTGGGGCCCTGGTAACACGGCTTCCCTCACTCACCGGTATTTGGAAAAAAGTAGTCGCGACAGAAGAAGTGGCAATATGGCAGAACGACACTTGAACAACGCACGGGTAGGAAACGTTAGTGCCCGGTTACCTCAATCTCTAGTCGAAAAACACAGGTGTGAGAATATGTCTAGTAGGAGCGAAATCAGTAGCAGCAGCCCGAAAAGTGAGGACAGCCAAAATGGCGACTCGCGGAGTCAGCAGAGGTTAAGGACTGCCTCAAGGGCCGGATGCGCTGACACTGCTGCTCTGATGCGAAAGAGTGGGACGCCCGCTTTGAGGAGTACATGTGGCCCTTATGTTAAAATAGTCCACGGCCAGCCTGTAGAAACCAGAGAATACCGTTGTCATTCGACAGAGGTGCCGCCAGCGAGAAGGAAGAAAAACCAGAGGAAGAGACGGCACCAGTGTCACAGCGCGGGGCTCCCGAGAGTGGCGCTAGCTTAGGGCTCACACGCTTTTTTCTTGCTATCTTCGATCGATGTTTTTCGAATCCGTTGATGGATGAAACAAAATACACGTTGCCTTTTATCGACTCCCGCTCTGCTTGTTTTCCATGATTTGAAACTAGTCAACATTCTTTACATAGTGGCCTCATAAATGGCAGGCGCTCGTCCTTGTGACAAGGCTTTGTGGACTTTTCAATTGCCCAAAATTGTCCTAGTGGGGTGTTTCTCCATTATTTGCCGAACAACCAAGTTAGCTACTACGCCCTCTTCAGTGACAGTACTGGAAATCGGAAAGTGTGCTCTCTTTCGTACCCATCTGCTATTTTCAGCTTACAAATGTAAAGACAAATGGACTTACTTCACCATGTTTGCTTCATTCGTATTTCGTTGACTACTGGCATATATGTATATATATATATATATATATATATTATAGGCAACTTTTCCTAGAAGGCCCCTAGCGAAAGTTGGTAATCGACCCACCACAAACCGGGGGTAAGCTAGTGATTGAACCATTCACCATTGCTGCTCCATAACCTGGTCGGGTCACGTCAGCATCTCCGGAAGATACGGGAGGCACTGTTTTTGCCTGCTTCTCCACCCTGCTCCACAACGCCACAGCCTTCATGTAACGACCACAGAGTATCCCCATACTCGCGCTAGATCCAATGGACTCTCTACCAAACATTGCTAAGGGATCGAGTACCACTTTGTAAGAGTTCCGCCTTCGTTTGTGTTATAGTTGAGTGTTGCGGAACACAGACAACGCAGAATACTCGGGTCTCCCCCATCCAAGCCCAAGGCGATGTCACCAGCTGTCTTCGTTCCCAGTCGCGCCACTGTCGCTGGAAAACACTCCAGAGGACACTAACATAACAGTCCCCGCGACTTTTAGAAGCTGTTGCTTTTGCATTCTCACTTCAGATCCTCGCCCCTTTGAAAAGCCGCAGAATCGCGTTCATGCTTCATACATGCTTTCCGATCTTCTTCCATTCACACTACTCAACAAACCAACGAATCGATGGGACCGTGCTGTGTGCTCGTGGTTGGTCACCACGAAGTAAGCTGATGACAAATTCTACGTACGGACGCGACGGACCTAGAAGCCTGTAATACTCTCTCGCGCAACCAGAGAGCTGGACACCAAAGGCCAACTCCCTCAGATGTCGCGGCAACACTCTGGTGGGAGTGGCTACTGAGCCTCTTCGGCCTTATCCAAACAACTTCCACCACGGGAGGACAGCGTGGGACGCTCAATAATGACGAAGAAGCGCCGCGAAGAACGCTTAGGCAAGCACTGTTCAACGACTTAACAGAGCTTGTACATGAACAGCGTATACGCTCTCAGAGTTAACATACACGACGGCTATTTACCGTCAGCAGCACTGTTAACACTATCATGTACAGAGCTCTGACTGGCGTGCCACAAGCAAAGCACGGCGAAGACGCGATGTGAGCGAGAGGCAAAACTCAAGCAACACAAAAAAGCCCCGAATTTGAAACGGAACACCCACATTGTGGAAATGGAACCACCTGTCCAGATTGCAACGCAAAAAAAAGGCATTTACACCGCGACAAAAAAATCCAGGACAGGAGTGACGCAAAATGCCCGACTACCAAACCAGCTGCACACTGGAAATGAATTATAGGGACCATGTAACCCTACTCCGGTGACAGGCACCTGCGTTTGTGTGACGCCTTCACTCTATAGAGACGGGGAACCACGCATCTGTCGATTCCTATAGGGTCCTTGGTCAATAAATGGAAGACACCCATAGGACACCAACGTCACGCGAATCCCCACTCCCGCCACACCTGTTTACACAAAGGTCTTCGAAAGCTCGCGAAGTCTGTTGCGATACACTTCAGTCACATCCAGGAAACTGTTCGACTTCAACAGCCCGTAGGTGATGTTCAAAAAATCATTGAGTGGACAAACGTCTTTGTTGCCGCACAAGGGTAACGGCAGAACACTCATCTTCTTCCCTGGCTTGCCATAAAGGACGCGCACAAAGTAACCGTTCTCCGGGTACTGGACGTTGCCACCTGGATTGAGGCCATCTTCCACATTAAATGCTTTTCCACTAGGAGTGACATTCTTCGCGTCACCACCGGGAGCCTTCACCAACTCCAGGTAAAAGCGGCATGCGAACGGTGAAAGTTCACCGCTGTACACCTGGAGAACGCTCAAGACGGAGACCACCGCGAAGTCGTGCAGCGAAAGCACATACAGTTTCACCTTCTGGATGGCTGCCCTCAGCACATCCTCGTCGTTCACACCCATTGAGTCGAAATCGCTGACCGCCGCCATCGTCAGTCGCAGGTCTCTCATATCCTCCTGTCGGCCGAAGGCAATCCCTCGAGCAACCGCGGTGAACAACAAAAGATACGGAGATGCCACAAACTTAGCGAACCCACCGGACCCATATAAGATGTTGTATCCACGTCGAAATGCCTCTTTCAGGTCCTCAATCAGCAAATCATATGATGGCACAGCCACCGGGTCACATTTGCCACTCTCTTGGCAGTACTGCTTCTTTTTCTCGACCCACTTTAGCACGTCTATCATTGGAGTGGGATCCCCCGATCCAGCTTCCGACACCCACATTTCACCTGCATTCCACCCTCCCCCGCTGCCTTCAAACGCGCCTTTACCGTAGACTTCTTCGGCGATATCTACAGCCACTTTCAGGGGGCCCTGCGGCTCAAACGTCCTCGGACCTTCCAGCCTCACGAAATGGTCATCCCCTTGGCTGTACGCCACCGCATTGTACATAGCTCCAACAGTCAAACCATCTTCAGGCGTGAAAGGCACGTGGATGCACGGAAGCTTGATTGCGGCGCACGTCTCCGTATGGCGTCCCCGCAACTGAAGAACCTTTTCAGGATCCCCATCGCAAACTTCGCGAACCAGGCAACGCCGTTCGTAGTTTCGGCTGGTGGACGTTCGAAGTAGCTCGTCTGTCCTCGCACCGCACAGCCACGGGAGACCATAAAATCCTTCGAGAAAAAAAACTGCACTCCATTGTGTCCTCGGCAGTCCCGCTGCACGGACGTATAAGGTATCCTCAGGAAACACGTTCGCGATCGCGTTGACCAAACCAGAGGGAGTACAGTTCTCCTTTTCGAGGCCGAAACCTTCACACTCTCGCTCAAGATCAAAACCACACGCCTCACTCAGGACATCATCGCGGGTCCGTTTCACTGAACGTTTAGGCAGACTATGACCCATGAACGTCTGAAGGTAGCGACGGACTTCGATCCCTGACACGCGGAGCTCGTGCGCACCTTGAACCGACAACTGGATTGGCACTGTACTTTTATAGTATGGCGACTGAGACAATAAGTACTGCGATCGACGCGTGCCGTGACGTTGAACGACTAAAGTGAATTGGTGCTCGGCACCCGGGAACGGTATCTCAGGAGGGTCCGCGACTTCATATGGAACACCAATGTCATCTGTCAGCGAGTGACTCGCCTTGTGACAAGCTCGCCAGAACTGTACAGACTCACGCGGGGCGTTAGGATCGTCAAAACCCCTGTTGTCCACGCTGCCACTCACATACGTCGCGCCAAGAAGGCCGAGAACTACTACGGTCCGCAGTAGCGTCATCATTGTGTCCCAAAAAAAACCACCCACTAACACCCGTTTCTTAATGCCGCTATTGAGTCAAGAAACTCCCAAGATGATGGACTCGGGACGTTCGGATATGAGCAACAGAAAACACCCCTGTTGTCAACCAAACGGCAAGGCTTGTTCTACGCCGACTCGATCCGATGCGCACCCACTTGGACGGACGGTCGACGAGCAAAGTCTTGGCGCTGCCTGCTAACGCATCAAAAGTGAAACTTACCATACCCTAGAAGCGAAATGATACACTCATCAGCCTGTGCAAATCAATGCAGAAAAATAAAATTTTAGTTCACCCTAAAAGTGATAGTTGTATTACAGGAACGTCTCGGAAGCCTCCCTCAACCCCGTGCAACGGAGTACTCCACCATGTTCATGTGGGGACGACGTCCAGGGGCAGGAAGCGCCACAGCGCCGACGCATGCAAGAAAAAGTTGGTTTCAGGGGGGCGCTCGAGAGGCGCAGAGCGACGGCTCGCGCAAATCATCAACTCCGCCTGCTACCTGTTACTGGAATAAGTTTAGGTATCAAACGCAGGATTGTCACCCGGTTTCGCTGAGAGCCTTCGGTGACTCTCCGAATGCTCCCGCCTATATGCCATGTCTCGAATACGAGCGGCAGCTGTCTCTCTAACTGCCAGTCAAATCGTTGCCTCCGTTGTCCGAATCACATCACACTCCCTCGCTCCTGTTTGACACTCCCTCGCTCCTGTTTGCCCATTTCCCGGTGTGACAGCAACCGAACTGCGATCGACGCCTGGCGGCCACCGCCTGAAACGACGCCTCAAAAAACTGTTGAGATAACCGACTTGTGTCTACATTCTCCATTCGTCGTTCTAGGCAGCTTAGCCACTACAGTAGTTGAGAGCGCCTTTTCGGTCCAACTAGCTGATTTTTCCGTCAGACGAATCGTCAGTGGACAACCTTGCGGCAGTCTTCAGGGGAACGCTAGACACATCAACGATTTTTGGTACTGATGCCGTAGCTGATACTGCCTGATTGCGGTGAAGAGTCAGTTGGAGTCACCCCAGACAACAAAACGTGTCGATCCTTATATCTCTTTCTCCCTTCAGGGGGTCCGTTATACTCAACGCGGAGAGAGGGAAAATAAGTGTAACCGAACATGGCTTCGGCAGACTCGCGCTGGGTCCAATGGACTCTCTACCAAACATTGCTAAGGGATCGAGTACCACTTTGCAAGAGTTCCGCCTTCGTTTGTGTTATAGTTGAGTTTTGCGGAACACAGACAACGCAGAATACTCGGGTCTCCCCCATCCAAGCCCAAGGCGATGTCACCAGCTGTCTTCGTTCCCAGTCGCGCCACTGTCGCTGGAAAACACTCCAGAGGACACTAACATAACAGTCCCCGCGACTTTTAGAAGCTGTTGCTTTTGCATTCTCACTTCAGATCCTCGCCCCTTTGAAAAGCCGCAGAATCGCGTTCATGCTTCATACATGCTTTCCGATCTTGCCTTCATACTGCATCAGTGGTGTGCTGCACCAGATCATGCCTCTTGAAAGGCTTCGTCTCTGGTTTCTTTTTACTTCTGCAGTCGAAATACGGGCACCACCGCCCTTCAGAATTTCTTTTTAGGTTTTGCTCGACCTTGACTGCCGTCTCACTTTGCAATGTCACCGAGATCTCCTCCTCGAGGGTGGCGAGACCTCGCAAAAAGGGGATAAGAGCCCCCACCAAGATCATGCGGGCTTTTCCCCTAGCTGATTCCTGAAGCCAGTACAACAAAGAGAACCGGAAATACACGACACTCTCTTCAGTGGCGTCTATTACCTTGTGTGTTCCACCTTTCCGCTTTTGGCCACCTCGAATCAGAGGAGCGAACGCCAACGCCTTCTCTGTTACGACGCTCAGCGAGACGAACAACTCCCCCATTGCCCGCTGCAGAACGCGGCTCCACGTATAAAGTTGATCTTGTTTGCGGCAAATTATGGCGCAACACATCTAATGGTATAACGAGTAGATGAAAGATTTCAAACACTCTCTGTCGCAGTCTGCTGACCGGCTCATGGCTAGATTCAAGCTAACACATACGCTCCGACACTCATGTTCCATATATACTTCATTAAACGAGACAAATGTGCACATTGTATGCATACATGTATTTGTGTCGATTAACAATATAGTTATATCTGCGTGGGCGTACTGACTGAAAAGGCATATACATATAGATCTACAAAAATACAAATACACATATATAGAGATAGCTGCAGATATTTATGCGAACACCTCACAACGTCCTTTTCTCTGCAACACATTGATCATGCACGTGCTGGGTGAGTGAGCGGTGAAAGAGACGACACTCTTCTGTGCTAAATCTCACGAGCGTGACGCTGCTGCGGAGCACGCAGGTCAGCTGGAAAAAGAAGCACCCTGCCAAAATTGCTGGATCTATTCAAGCATGCGCATGCATATGTAAGCTTATTTGTGTAGAAACATGCATGTGTTGCGCTAAGAAAAGGAAAGGAAATGTGTTCATCAACCTAGACGGTTTTCTTGCGTAGCGTTGCCGTTCTCTTCTGTGTCTCCCTCATGTGGCAGTTGGCAACACCAACAATTGCTTATGCCACGGCGTCGTTATTCTGAAATAAGAGGATTAGTACCGCAATACTGAAGTTCTGTAGCTCGGCGTAGAGGTCGTCCTAGCATCAGATAGGCAAAAACGACGCAGCGCAAAATTGTTTCGAAAATTAAAAGAGCGTCGAGCTCTGGGCTGCTAAACTACCGTAATACAATCAGAATCGGATCCAGATGTGGGATCGTTTTAGAGGCAGCAATGCAGAAGTGTGCCTGACAGTACACAGCGTACTAACGGGTTTGAAGATAGAGGGTAGGGAACCCAAGGAAGAAGACATTCTTGACCATAGAAACATATACAAATGTATGCATGCATGTAAATACGTATCCATATGAAAATATGTATGTATAGGGTTACATGCATCTATAGCTGTGCGTATGTTGCACGGATTGCATGCACTAGGCGGTTGGCACTTAGAAGCAGACGCATCTGTCGCTGTGATTGATTTGCGGCTTGTGCAGATCCAGGATCAACCGGCAGGACTCTCCTCCAGATATCTAAATCGCTGCCAGGAAGTTGTTTGCAAAGCGCAGAAAGAAACAGTAACGAATAAGGATGCAAGCTGCGAAGAATGCTTAAGCAGTTACTCCCTGAGTTGATACCGAAACGCAACTTACAGGTAAATCCGGCGCAGACTTCCGCAGATTCTCAACGAT
This sequence comes from Neospora caninum Liverpool, assembly GCF_000208865.1. NCBI lineage: Eukaryota > Apicomplexa > Conoidasida > Eucoccidiorida > Sarcocystidae > Neospora > Neospora caninum. Next base: position 233,041 of record NC_018397.1, on the reverse strand, counting down.
CTCCTCCGCCTTGTCCAAAATGAAACAAAAGAGCGTCTCGACTCCCTGGCGATTTTGGATTTGCATGATATCAAAGTCAATCTTCACATTACCACGTTATAATACAGGTGCTCCTTGCACATGCATCAATATGTATGTAACAATGGTGGTTAACCTTTGGAGCCGAACTCCCGAGGACTGAAGTATGCAAGGCAAATCACACCTAACTCTAAACAACGAAATGCGTCTTCTCTCAGCCGGGCCCCATATATCAAAGAAGATCGGCGTACCTCGACATCTGCGTTATTTCTCCATATGCTCCTTCGCAAGCCCTAAATGAGACATGTGCCCTAATCCTGTTCCGTAGTAGCACTGGTAAAAAGACTTGAAGGTGGCTAACGACAAATGACTAACCAGCTTTTGGAGAAGTGCGGGGCGGAGTGCAAAGCTGTGGAGGCTTTCACTGAGGCGAAGAAGGTCCTGAGAAAAGAAGGGATACCAAAGTGCAGACGATGCACGGCAACGGGTGGATATGTTGGTATACACACGCTCGCATGCCCAGATAGATGTACGCGTTCGAGTGTAGAAGCGAATAAAACTAAATGGACGTGGACAATTATGTCGCGCGCAGCACTTGGTGGGATATAGGCGAATCCGGCTGAGAAGAGAAAACAAATCAGAATAGAGACAGATGAATCGGGACGGGATGCAGTAAGAGTAATTTCGTGTCGACACAGCGTGAGGCGCAGAACCAGGGCACTTTGAGAGCAACTGGAAGTGCCTCCGCTGTTTCAAAGCTCTTCACTCACGGCAATTTTAACATCGGCGCGGTGGATCTGAAGAATATGAAGAAGGAAATCGAACATAACCTGAAAACAGGAAGCACATCAAAGAAGTCGGAAACGCTGGACATTCAGTAAGCCAACAAACCACATGAAGCAGGCGAAGCGACTCGCTGCGAGCGCAGACAGCGGCCTCTCAAGCACACGAGGGCATCCCGCAGAAGCCATGTGCTTGCTTCTAAAGGCTCCTATGTTAGGAAGGAAAAAGACGGAAACACGCAGGCACAAATGCACCCGTGCCCGTAACCTGCACGTCCACGCCTTGTTAGCCACAGCGAATCCCCTGCAAACGTTAACAGGCATCCACTAGGAGGAAGGTGACGTTGGTGTTGGGTGTCTGTGTGAAAGGGCGTTTTCGGAGATGCGCTGGAGCAAACGCCTCCATCTAAGTTGATGGAGATTCCACTGACGGTTCACAGGGTCTTTTATAGCGACGGAAACGCTCCCCGACCGGATCGGTTCCCCTCACATGCCGTCCGCGCGGGGTGACACAGTCAAAACAAAATGGTACAGAAGGCGGCAAAGTAGAAGCTTGGCCACTGAGGCCAAACTTGTCAGGCCCTACCTGAAGAGAGACGACCCCACAGCCCCCTGCAAAAAGGGCGAGATTCATCAGAGGCCTCAGCGAGAGGCCGTCCCGGTTATAGGTGTCCTCCTTCGCGTCAATGTACCGCTCGCGACTCTCAGAGAACACCGCTGAACGCACAGAAACGCGACAAATCGATCTATTTGTAGCTACGTCTTTTTCTAGGCCTCGCTACGAACGCGTACACCAGAAACCGCTTCTTTTTGAACTGAATGAAAACGTCTAGGTCGTTTTTATAATCAGACGAAACCGCTCCAAACATGCACAACGGAGGGCGCTGACGCATATAGCGGGCGAGAGACGGGATACGGAGACGCGAATGCTTCTCGTGGTAAACGAAGGCGTTCAGGATAGGCTGTTCACGGGAGCAGTGTACAGACCGCACAGTGCAGCCTTGCGCTTACGACTGTCCCTCTGGATAGGTACTGAAAAACCGAGTACATGAATCATCCACATAACAACGCTTCGTTTGTCTTGCAGCCGAAGGCGGTTTTTCATCATCTGGTTGATCACATCCACAAAAGGAAGCAAATCCGACGAGGCAACTCCACAGGGCTGTACCAAAGCGAGTTGTGTGCGCTCGTGCGAGTCCAGGCAATGACGGCCGGAATAGAGAAGGACACGTTGAAGGTACATAAACTAGTGTCGGAAACGACCTAAAACCACTCAACTAAACCACATGTGTCCTCGCCCTCATGCAACTCTCCGACGTTGCACTGCCCACGCCGAGTTCTCATGTGCTCTTCACTGACCAGAGTATTCTGTTCTAGGTCATCGCTTTTGCGCGTAGAAGACTAGATTGAGACTGATGCACACACACAACCTAAACAAAAAAAAACAAACTCTCCCTACGCGTCTATCTCTGCATCGATGCACCGGTCGATGTGCCCATGTACGGGTGCGAACACATAAATATCTTGCTTGCTGAAAAAGGTACTCCTTTCAGACCTCTACCTACATGCCCGAACGCACTGCTCCCAGCTCAGCATTTTAAAGTGCTTCCCGGGTCTCGACTTACTGGCAACGAGATCTCGACCAGTCGGGGAATTCGCTGTTCTTAGCCAGGTGGGCTCGGCGACGAGGCGATCGGCAAATGCTGAAATCTCTCGATTATTCATGCTACGTGTTTGTGCTCGAAACACTCGAAGAAGTGAATCCAAGAATTGGGCTTCTTCGCGCTTCTTTCGATCTTCCCGTCCTCGTTCTGTGACTTCCGTCTGCTCCTCGTCCATCACGTCGACTTCCGCCTCCCTTCTTGTTTCTACCGGCCATCCCTTTCTCTCTTCGTCATGCTGCATGCGCCCAGAGGCCCTGTCTGAAACCGTCTGGAAGTGCAACCGAGCAGCGAGGTCGAGCTGGTACAGGGAGAGGTAGGGGAGGACCAAGCGCACGTCGCGCCTCACGGCCCGCCACAGTTCCTGACTGAGCGCGCCTGCCTGTAGGACAGAGAGGCGAGAAAGGAACGAACGGGGAAAATTTGAGAACGAACAAGGTGAGGCTGCGCGAGGTGCAATGGCTGTCAGACGCATCTCCGTTTCCGTAGTCGCTGGGGGGGAGCAGGGGATTGCCAAAGCATATCGAGATCCATGCCAATCCACGGTTCTAGCGATGGGCGGCATCTCTACCACAGGTCCTCCCGAGTTTCGGCGAGAGGAAGCCGAACGCCCTGCTCGAAAGGAGAAACGGACTCGATACGGAGTTGCACGCCGTCTCTGAACGTCGCCGCTGGCACGTATCTGCAGGTACAGCTCCTGTACACGGCGTGAATCGACAGGCCGGTATTAAGAACATAAACATCACAGCTAGACCGGAACGAGGCCCTCACGGTGGAGAGCGATGCAGAGCCGCGCGTCACCCAAGCTTGCCGCTGTTCACCTCCACATTCTTTTCTTTTAGGGGGATAGCAGAGGAAACCCGAGGTAAGGCAACGGGCAGCGCACCCTTTGCTAGAGGCGCAATGTCGGAGGCTCCGTTCTTCGGTTCTCAGGCCTACCTCTGAAAGGGCTGATACAACCTCAAGGAGCGCTCGCGCCCTTGCCAGTCGACGCGACAAGCGCGAATTCGCCAGGGAGCGTTCTTCGTTTTCGCCTTCCGGGTTCTCTTCTGCGTCTCTCCGGTTGTCGCTCACCAGCGAAACAGCAACGCGGGTCAGAGCCGATATAACGGTTTGGTCGCCGGCGTTGCCAGTTTTCAAGACGCATTTGACGGTTTTGGCCACACACCGCACTTGGTTGATTCTCTCTAAACCTTCCTTGTTAGCTTCCCTCTCTCGGCTGCTCGTCGCCTCGCTCGCGCCTCGTTCTTGGGTTTTCCATTCGAGCGGCCGGCTCCCACCGTGCAGATTTAGGTCCGCGAGGGAATGGAAAGGTATCTGGCCCGGACTCTCTCGACGCGGGCTGAGGCCCGGGACGAGCTGGGAGTCTCGCGTCCTTTCCGAGTCCTCGAGAGACACCGTCTCGGCCCACGCCAGGCCAAGGGTGCGCCGGAAAGCCTCGGTGAAGAGAGACGGGGTGCGATGCTCAGCAAAGAGAAACGACTCTTCCTCGAAAATGGAGAGGAAAGGCAGAGCATCCATCACGTGGTTCACTGCAGATGCCAGAGAGAGTGTTACGTCGGCTCCAGGAGCCCTTCCCACGTTCCCACTCGACAAAGTACCTGTCTCTCTCCGCGGTTCTTGACACAGCCTATGCGGCATGGAAGGCGGCCTTTTCTCTTCGCTGTCGTCCATTCCCATGTTGTCTCCCCTCGTCGCGTCTTGCCGTCCCGCTCTCGCGCCTCCTTCCTGCCTTCGCCCCACCCTTCCCTCGTTGCCGAAAGCCCCACAGTCTCCGTTGGGTTCCCCGCCGTCTCCGTCCTCCGGGGCTTCCGCTCGCCGCGCTTCTCGCGCCGTTCGCCTGGCCGCTGCTGCCTGGCGTCTGCCTTCCCCGGCTTCGGCCTCTTTCTTCGCAAGGCCCTCCAAGGAAGCAGAGAGGAGGACGCCGATGTGGGACGAGACCCGAGACAGAAAAGGTCGAGAGAGCGGCCGCACGCTTGTGGTGCGGATGTGGCCGAGCGCTACGACAAATTGACATATTTGGCTGAGCGAGAAAGAAGGAAGCTGGAGGAGAGCAAGGAGTTCCAAATTGCGAAGGACCATGTCCAGATCCAAAGCAAGCTGTGAGAGTCTCAGGGCCTGCCCTAACGCCACGAGGTCGGCGGGGCCGAGTTCAAATCGTAGCCGCGTCACTCTGTCTCGTTCTGCATCCTTGCCTCTTCCTACGCCTGTGCTCTCTCGCCGGTCTTCCTGGGCGCCTTCCCGTACGCCGTTTTCCTCTCCGCGCTCCCCGTCCTCACCTGTCTCGGCCCTCCAGCCTCGGGCCTCGCCGCTCTCCGGGTTCTCAGCGGCAACGCCTTGTTCGCCTCGTCTGTCAGCCCCCTTCCGCTGTCTGCGTTCCGAAACAACGATCTGCCGGGTCACATCCTGGAGCTCTTCTTGCAGGCGAAGGTCCAGGGCGGTCACGAGGCGCGCATACCGCGGATCGTCTTTGAGGTCCTCGCCGCGAACGTTCGTCAGCTGGCAGAGGCGGCCAAACAGTTTCGCGATTTCGAGCAGGCGAAAGGAAGCAAGATCTCGATCTGCAAAGGACAGGACAGCCGCTGCCGACAGCGCGGTTCTGAGCTGTCCGTCAAAGTGTTTCCCTGCCTTCCGCCGCTCTCGCTCTGCGTCCGGTCGGTCCTCTCGGGACAAAGCGTCCGGCGGATAGGCGTCGGCAGCCGGCCGAGGAGGCAGAAAAGCACAAGGGAGAGCAGCGGAAGACGCGTCGAGGGACGAAGACGGGGAAGGAGCGGAAGAAGACAAGCGGTGTGGAGCGACGGATGGCTTGGGGGGAGAAAGGACAAACACATTTCGAGACACTTCCCGTACGTCTCCGCAAACCGGAGCATCTGCAGGTGAGGAACGCCGCGGCCACTCTGAGGAACCCGAGGCCGTTTCTCGGCCCGGTCTTCGAGGCCCTTGCTCGTCTCGCTCCGACTCTTGATCTTCTCCGTTTGCTTCTGTCTCCGCGTTGACTGTACCCCCCTGACGCGCGTCTGCCGCGATCTTCCTCTGGGCGTTCTTGTCCCACTGCAACTTGTTCTCGAGCATCTCGCGGTTCGCTTCCTCCACCACTTGCTTCAGAATTGCGTCGTAATCGTCTTTGGCGATTTTGTCGAACTTCTCCGCAATTTCGTAGAGGCTCCTTCGCTTGAGTTTCGCTTCACCAAATATATCCTGCGACTTGAGAGCCGGATCGCGCGGCCCCGTGTAGCTTCCAAAGGCGCTCTCAAGAGAGGAGGAGGCGGACGAACAGAGCCAAGACGTAGACTGGGACGGAAGAACCAGAGAACGCGCTGCGCGCGGTGAAAGAGACGCAGAGTGGACGGAAAGACACGGAAGAGAAGAAAGAGGACACAGAAGCCGCGGACGATCCCGCACGGATACCCAGACGGAGGTGACAGGAGAGAGAAAGGTAGGAGCCGTTCCCATCAGCAAACGTGCAGACCTACCGAAACGAGACGTCGAAGGTGCGATTGCTCGAGAGGCGCAGAAACCGTTCTCTCCCCGCCATTTCTCTAGCAGTTCTCGTTTCGCGCTATCTGAGTTGTCTCCTCGTACAAGACGAACACAGGGCCTCGACCAAGGGCCCGCAGGCAGAATCAGAAAAGGATTGGAAGAACAAGCACGAGTCGGCAGGCGTCGCGCGGCTTGCGAGGGACACTTGAGCGTCCGGAGATTAGCCCGTTCTGCGCTTGGGCACTTTTTCTCAAATCCACATGGAGTCGTCGCTTTTTTCCTCCCTTCCCCTGGAACGCGAAGAGAGACCGACCTAAGCGCGGGTTCGTCCAGAGCGTCTCTCTGCGGCCGGCGAGCCCTGGCCTCGTCATTGGCCTTTGTCGCCTGCTGCTCATCTTGTAGGAGGCAGGGCGCAGAGGCGCAGGCTCCGTGTGGGGTGTCCCTCGGAGAGGAAGAGACAGAAGTCTCAAAGAAGGAAGAGGCGAGTACAGGAGGCGAAGCCGAGGCGAGTGCAGGAGGCGAAGCCGAGGCGAGTGCAGGAGGCGAAGCCGAGGCGAGTGCAGGAGGCGAAGCCGAGGCGGGGAGGAAGGAAGAAGAGAAAGACGGAGGCAGACTGAGGGAAGAAAGTAAGGGGAGCGACGAAGGGGCTGTCGAGACTGAAGAAGACAGGGCCGAGGCCAGTGGAGAGGCAGAGTGAAGAGGAGAAGAGAGGCCTAGATTGTGCGGTGTGAGGAAGCGGGCTTTCGCGATCAATCCGTGAGAAGCGAGGGAAAAAAGAACAAAGGAGGTGGTGAGCAAGAATCGAAGGGCTGAAAACATAGGGAAGACGCAACTGCGGACCCGCATTCTCCCGCCTTTTTGGAGGATAGAGGAAAACCCCGGCACTTTCCTGCGACCGAACCGTCTCTGCATGCAGGCCTCTTGATACACGACCACGACGGAAAGGAGACAGTGCTGAAGCCGGGAGAGAGGCAGGAGAGACCGTCAGTCGTGCCGGCGGGCCAGACGCGCCGTCGCGACAGGAAATGGAAACGCGGAACGGAAGAGAAGTCGCCGAAAAGACCGCCACTCCCGGAGACATGGAGACAGGAAGCCGGCGCCGACCGGTTCAGCGCAGGAGAGCGCCAGGGAAGAGAGAGGCAAGGGAAGAAAACAGGACAGCTGCCGTCATTTCCAAATCGATGTGTGGAACAAACAGAAAGTAACGCAGGAGACAGGCAGGCTTGCGTGAGCGCAGTGTGACGAGGGAGACACTGACGACAAAGAGGTGAAGTGTTGCCTTCGATTTCAGGGGACACGAAAGGCGGCGCTTTACAGCAGGAGTTCGCGGACAATCGATTCAACACTTTTTTCAACAAGACACCCGCGTGCGCGGGACCGCCGAGACACACACGGCTGCCTTGTGCTGCCTTTTCTCGCGGCCTTGTGCGACTCTCGCGCGTTAACTCGGAGCGCACCCGCGATTCAGGTTCCGTTTCGTCTGTACAGAAAGCGGAAAAAAAGAGCCTAGTGCCGCCCACGTCATAGACTTTCGCGTGTTGTTCCTCACCTTGCGCCTCTCTTTTTTTCTTGCTGCGGTGCACTTTTCGTAAAGCCGAGAGAACGGGCAGCGCGATGCTCCGGCTTCTTTTCTTGCTCTCCGTGTGTCTCGGACCCAGTGTCTGTTTTTATTCGCCGCCGGAAACTTCCCAATAGAAACAGGACTCCAACAAAGATAACTGACAGGAAACACGCGCGTCCGAAGGACTCTGCTCTTCTGTGTCCCCGCCGTTGGTTTTTCTGGCTGTCTTGGCAACGCATTGCTTTCTTTTCCTCGTCCGTCTGTGAGGAAAAGCAGTCTCGATGCCGAGCAAGATGCTTGCCTGCCGTCTGTCTCCTTGTGTCCACGCAACCGCTGACGCTTCCTACGTCACTCTCACTGCTGGAACACCCGGGCGAGACAGGGAAAGCTCACTCCTAGCCGGCCGGCGTCTCCAGCCGGGGCGGTGACGTCAGCGGAGAGGCACCGAGAACCGCAGGACACAAGAGCGGAAACCAGAGAGAAGAAGACAAACATTTGCACAGACAGAGACAGAGGAGCGTCTAGCTGACAGGACAGATATAGCTGACAGGACAGATAACCCCCCCGGCAGCAGGCCGTAGCAGCGGATCTGTATGTGGCGCGCACAAAGCGCGCACGCTTCCCCCGCTTCCTTCACATTTTTCTGGCAGTCTTTGAAAAAGCCGAAGACAAGTGCCTCCTGTGTGTAGCAAAGAGTCGGAAATCCCCTGTGATGGTAAGCAAAAAAATAAACGGCATGGATGGGATCCGTGTGTTCGCACCAAATGGAAGAACGAGAAGACGTTGGTGCCTATATAAAAACTATGGGATTTACATTGTAAACCCAAAGGAGTAGGTGCATATTTTGTATCTATGTGAATATATACATATACATATATATATACATATATATATATATACATATATATATACATATATATATATACATATATATATATACATATATATATACATATATATATATATATATATATATATATGGTACACCTGCTGCCACTCCTTGCACATCACGATCTGCGCAGAAGTCGTCGCGTTTTAACGTGCGCGGCCTCGACTTCCAAAAAATCCGAAGATCGCGGCTCCGTTCTTGCCCCAATCATAGAAGCCAGCACGGAGGGAGATCGCTGGAAGGCAGGAAAACCCCTAGATGACGGGACCAGGGCTGCGCAGCTGCCACACGAAAGAGCGAGGCAAAATCTGTTGAACCGAGCAGGCATTTTCGAGCTGACTCTCAGATACTGGGGCGCAAGACTCCCGAGTATTTCAGACTTCCAGACTCTGGAAAAATTCCTGAAATCTGCCTCTGTCGTCGAGTGCTCCATAACGGTCGAGTCTCGGTTCACACAGTCCTGCTCTGCCTGCCTTGTGCCGCTTCCCCGTCCTCGCCTCTCCTCGTCTCCAAAACTATCGCCGCCGTAGTGCCACGCACTTGCCTCTCAGCGTTGTTCCCGTCTTAAGTGTGTCCAACTTATTATGATAAACATGTAGCATCCGCTTTGTCGGGGAATTATTGCCGTGCGAGACGGTATTTGTCTGGCCGACCCTCCTGTTTCAACGCTGTCCAAGTTCCTTTCTCCTTGAGACTTCCTCGCGCCAAATCGGCTTCCATTTGAAGCTTTCTCTGGAGCGCCACAGAGGACTCATCATCGAGCGTATAACATGTGTTCTTTCTGTGGGTCGGAATGCACTGTACCTCAATTCGTGCTCTGCGTTTCGCGTGAACACACACTACAGCAAAGCAAATGTCTCCTCTGAAGCGGAAGGATTCCGTTGCTTCCTCCTTCGACCGCACCTTACACGGGGGGGGACTGCCTAGATAGAACCGATGTAGAATAATTACCTTGATGTAGGAGGATATTGAAATCCAACACTTTTAATTGTGCGCGGACACTCGCGAAAAAAACCACGCGTAGCGTGTAACGGCTGGTCGCTGCTGAGCCGAAACGCACATTTTCTCTCTCTGTCGGTTGAAAGCTATTTCCCGATTCTTTCTGACGTGCGCTAACGTGAACAGGTGCTGGCTGTGGAATTCGCGGTCGCCTAGAGGACACACTTCTGCAGTGTGTTTCATTCAGACGGCGGAAGACACAAGCGAAGCAAAGAAGCAGCGAACGCGCGGAAGGACGAAAAATCGAGACTCTCAGGATTTCGTCCACTGCATGTTTTTTGCCGCCGGACCAAACAGCTCGGCAGACACCAGAGCGTCGACAGAAAACAGCCCACCAGAAAAGCAGAACATGTACCTGCTTGTTTCTACGAAAACATACAAGGAAACCCGAAAAAGCGATTCTTCCGCGGACTGTGGCGTCGAATCCGAGACGACCGGGAAGCGTCACGAAATGGAGTGTATGGACGGTGGGAGGCCCGCGTCGTGCTGTTTCATTTGTACCGTGGAACAGCTCTGAGAAAAACAGGAACAGCGAAAACGAAAAGACACCACGGCTCATAAGATATAGAAAACCGCCCAGAGGCACGGGGTCGCCAGGCTCGAGCACCTCTTCTTCAGCATCATGATCTCCAACTTGTTGTGCCTCTGCTCACCATGTCCCATAGCTCCTACGTTCTAAGTCGATTCCTACCCCGTTGCTCAAAAATCGTCACTGAAGCATCGTCTGTCTGCCACTAGCTTTTCCTAATGCCCATCTCCGTGGACAGAACTGACCCCGACTCGCGACTCACGAAAAACCGCGGCCAACTGTGTGGGCATTAACACTTACATACACCATATATCTATACGCGCGTCTATGCACCCGGATACACTTATATGTATGTATATATGTTCATGCCTGTGTACATACGAATGAAGAGGTTTTGTTCTCGGCACGTATGTATATCCATATGCGTGCACATTTCTGCCTTGTTATGCACCCAGGCACAGGTACAAGTCCGTCGATAACCCGCTGCCCGCCTTTGGACGCATGTTACCTTCCGCGTCGGTCTGTGAGTAGCGGGGCCTGATTGTCGAAGTACTTTTGAAATCGTCCATATTCCCACGCTTTCTCGACTTTGTCGAGAAGAAGTTTCACTTGTTTTCCTGTCCAGCGAATATACCGCTGTAGGGAGAGAGTAATTTGTTTCTTGTTTTTCTCGGACGGTAGTCGGGCCTCATAAAACATCCTGAAGAAAGGAGCACAAGCAAACCAATCGCCCCCAAATCTACCTGCATATAGACACGTACATGTAGGCGTCGCTCATTCGCAGCTCAACACGTTCATATCGGTATATATATATATATATATATATATATATATATGTATATATAGATGTATACATATATATATATATATATATATATGCAGGCTACGAGATCCACATTGGCAGTGCAGGGATGGGAGGAAGTATGGGCGTGCCCAACACGCAACGCAGCTGTTTTTGCGGAGCCTACACCCCCAGAAATGTGGCAACCCTACGGATAGGCGTACGCATATCCATGTATCGTCTATATATGCATATATATAGAGAGATAGTTGGATAGACAGGTATACATATATCTATATATACGGAGTAGGTAAATACAGAGTCGCTCGAGTTGTATGCGACGATGTTTTGAAATGCTGACAGCGCACAGGTGTAGGAACGCCCGCGCAGACCGACGATTAGAGCTCCATAGAGGCGGCGAGATGCAGAAGCATGCATATGGACGCAGTTTTCGCGCGACCTTTTGAAAGCGTACACGTGTTTGTTGACTCCGGGGTCATATTTTCGAAGGGCAATGCGAAAGTTTTTCTTCTCCGGCGACTTCCTTGTCATGTAGCAGAAGTTCGTCATGGCCGCACTCTTTAGCTGGACGAACAGCCGCTTGCTCCGACTTCGAAGCATCACCGGCGAGGTGAACAGCATTGTGCTTGGCGCGTGAGGGAGGCAAGGATGGCAGAGAACGAGGAGGCGGCACGACAGATGAAGAAAACAAAACAGAGCGTCGAGACAAAGAGGGGCTGTGAAACCGACGCAGACGAATCGAAACCGGACGAACACGAGAGGCGACCGCGCAGCGGACGGCGAAGCATCCAAAAGACGAATAAAAACTCGGCAGGAAAGAGGCACGGGAAGGAAAAGAAAGGGCTCGCAGGTTTAGGAGAAGGAGAGGAAGAGTAAGACACGAAAAAGGACGAAAGGAAGGACAGAGCGACACTGAGGACGACACCGAGGGCAAGGAGGCGCACACCGCCGAGCGTCGAAGCCAAGAGAACAAGCTAGCGCAGAGAACCTGGGACGATTTTTAATGCATCGTGAATACAGAGATACATGCAGCGTCCCTGACGGTCATTCCTCCACGAACGCGTCCATTCCACCAAGTCCCTTCCTCGAGCAGCGAATGCCGCCACATTATTCTAGCGCTGCGGGCACCGGATGTGTTCTCGTCGCGAGGCACGACGCTCTGCAACACAGTTCGATTCAGAAAGTCCTTCCCGCGGAATTCAGACGCTCTCTGTCTCCCAATCGTCCCTGGGCGAGTCTACAGCCGGTCGCCTGTCTTTGCAACTGTCGCAAAGACGAGACGGCCACAACCTTCATTCGCGAACGGTCGTAGGTGACGCCACTCTAGACGGATGCACCCGGAGTCGTACAAAAGCGCCAGAAAGTAGGCAGGTTCGTAAACAGGCAGCAGACCTACGAGCGTGTGGAGAGGCGTGTGCGAATACGAGTGTATATACAGACATGGTAAGGCGGCAATTACAGCCCCCGCGAGGGCTCATAGCTCATATAGCGGAGTGCTGCATGCAATGATTTGCATGTCCAACGGGCGTTACACTTCCTCATGCGCAGTTGCAGTCTCGTGCATGACGTCGGCTGCTGCAACGCTGCTGGAGTGACCGCCTTTCCGGGGGAAAAACGAGAAAGCAGACTCAAGAAAAAAGCAGGGGGATCCCCTGGGTTTCTCCTCGGCAGCGGACGCCTTTCTCCTTTATCTCGTCGCTCCGCAAAACTTGTTTTTCGTGGCTAGGCTCCGCCGCTGCGAGGTGTATGCGGCTCCTGCCGCGCGCGGGAACAGCGCCGGCCGACGAACCCGTCTTTAATCCGATGCAGCAGGGCGCGAGCGGCGGACGACGAGCAAGGGGGGAAAACGACAGGAGGGCGAATCTACGTTTCCAGCGGATCCACAGAGCTGCGTGTAAAGATGGTGTGCGGTTTCTGCTGTGGCGGCCGGAACTGAAACCCGAGAGGGCGTGAGGGAGACGAAAACAAGAGAAGCGCCCAACACGAGTCGTCGGGCGAAAAAACAGACAAATCAAGAGCCAGCGTTCTCTCTTTCGCTTGCCTTTCTCTGTTCGTGAGCCAGTTTCCTTTCCGCCGCTTCGGGGTTCTTTCGTCGGCGTGCTCGGCGTGCTCGAGAACTCGCCTTTCCCTTCCTCAGAGGAATTCGCCCGTTTTCTTGTCGAACTGGGAAGTCTGACGCACCGTCTTTTGGCGCCCTTCGTCTTTTTTCTGCAGGCGCTCTTCCTTTCTCAGCTTCATCTTCCTTCTGCGTGCCCAGCAACGCCGCAGGGCGCAATCGATTGGTGCTCGGAGGGGAGCAACTCGCGTTTTCCCGGGTGTCCGCGCCCGACCCGTCCCACCCATTTCTTTCGGCCTGCGTGCTGACAGGAACCCGGTTCCATGTCTCCTGAAGAGGTAAACTTCTCCAGGCGTTTCTGCGCTGCAAATTCTGTGCCGCACTGCAGCGCCTTGCATGTGGTTCAAGTGTCTGTACACCTACACAACTAAGAACGCAGTCCGGGGTCGAATGCGCGCGTGGTCGATCGCGGTCTTCCGACTGCATCTCTGAGTTGCGCGAACTGGATGCGCGGCTCCTCAGTGGTCGAGCCTCAAGTGCTTTCTTCCGTCTGTACACTGCGTCCCGGCGACAGTCCGCCGTTTCCGTAGCGCCAACCTGGTCCAGTCGCCTCAGGGCCATTGCGCTCTGGCTCTCGCTTTGCCGTCGCGCCCGTCGCTTTTCGCTCGTTGTCGCCCTCAGCTTGTCTCTTCCTTTTCCCGTGCCGGAGTCTTTGCTTCGCGCGTGTCTTCCTCGGCCGCGGTCTCAGCTCGCCCGTCTCTCTCGCAGTCTCCTCTCGGAAATGGGCTACTCTTCCTCTCGGGGCTCGCCGTCGCCCCGCCGCGGAAGCGCCAAGCGGAGCCACAGACGGCACGAGTCCTCGTCACACCACGACCGCCACCGCCAGCACTCTCGGGAGCGCGAGAGAGAACGAGAGAGGGAGAGAGAACGAGAGAGGGAGAGAGAACGAGAGAGGGAGAGAGAACGAGAGAGAGAGAGAGAACGAGAGAGAGAGAGAGAACGCGAGAGGATGAAGTCTTCTTTGTACGGCCGTTCGGGCAGCAAGCGGCGGTCCCGGTCGCGGTCGCATCGCCGCAGTCGGTCTCGCCACGAAGAGAGGCGCAGCGGTGCTTCTTCGTTCTCTTCCAGCTCCACGCCCAGCGGTTGGAAGAGCGAAAAGAAGAAGCAGTACCGTTTTGACTCGCCGCCGCGAACTGGCGAAACGCCCGAGGAACAACAAAAGAAACTCATCCAACAGCAAATCAGTGCGTCGCCAGCAGTCGCCGGCACGAGCCTGTTGCCCACCGTCGCGCCCTCCGCCGCCTTCTCCGGACCCGCGAGCAGCCTCGCCCTCGACGCCGCCGCCACGAAGGCAGCGAGAGAGCTCTACGTGGGAAACCTCCCGCCTTCTCTGGAGGTGCCGCAGCTCATGGAGTTCCTAAACGCCGCGATGGCTGCCGTCGGCGGCGCGCTCTTGCCGGGTAAGCGCAGCGAGAGGCACGGAAGAACGCACAGGGAAGACACTGGGAAGACAGCAGGCCGTGCGTCGCTGGTTGAGCGTAGTGACACCTAGGCAAACGCCCCTTGCTGCTTCCTGGCGCGTGTCCCCCTGAGAGGTTTTGCTTTCCGGAGAAGAGCCACGGGTCGGCTCTTTCTCTCTGTCTCTTTTTCTGTGCCCCTGACTCGCGGACGGCCGTTAGAGGTCAATTGGGGTGGCGGTGCACAGCAATCGTAAAGAACGTGGTTTCGTCTGTGTCTCCTAACTGCAGTAGCCGGTGTTCCCGTAGCAGCAGAGACCTGTGCCGAGGGCGTTTTTCGGCTCTGCCCGCGACGTGCGTCGAAGAAACAAGTCGTCGTGTTTTCCTGTCTTCTTTTCACACTTCAACAGGCCCGCCCGCAGTCAAGGCCTGGCGAAGCACCGACGGTCACTACGCGTTCGTCGAGTTTCGCACGATGGAGGAGGCGAGCAACGGGATGCAGTTGAACGGACTGAACTGCATGGGCTTTAAGTAAGAACGTTTTTTGAAATCCCGATCTCCATCGGTGTCTGGTGGCGTCTCTTTGACTTGGGGGGCGGCGCATCGAACTGGAAGAAGCCGGCGGCTGCGTCGCTTTCGTCCTGCCGCGCAATGTAGCGGTGGACGAGAGTGCACGAGGTGCGTCTCGGCGTGCTGTCGATCTCCTTTCTAGTTTCCTTTTCAGAAATTGATAAGCAGTGTTAACAGCGTTGAAAGGACACTATCCCGTTGCATAGGTGACCCTCAAGTAAGTCCCTGGCGCCTCGTAGGCGACACAAGGGCTCGCGATCCACTCGCTGAAACAGATGCTGTGGATGCGAAAGAGGTTCCAGTGTCGAAGAAGACGCAAATCGAGGCTGGTGCAGGGTGGCTAGACTGGCCGGGGGGCAAGCACACAGTCGGTGCCTGTGTGTGGTCCAGACTCTGCCCGCGCATCGAGCTCGCACACGTGCCGATGTATCCCCATAGATGCAGGAAGACGTTCACGCCTGGGCAAAAAAAGGCCTCACCAGGAAGCGCCTCCGCACAGGGGCGGAGCGTCGAACTTCTTCCCCCCGTGTGCAATTTTTTTTGAAGACGGGAGGCGAGCAGTGCTCGGCACCGTGGCGGGTTTTTGGCAAGCGCCCACTTCGAACATCTCGCGCGTACACGCTGTGCAGCTGTTCTGTTTCGGCGCGGTGCCTCCCGGGCTGGAATCCTTTCTGTCGAGTTCCACGACCGCCCTGGGAGAGATCGGTGCCGTGGAGCGCCGCAGGGCGGCTCTCTCCCTTGGGGACGGGCTACGCTGTGCTGGAGGATCTGGGCACTTCTTTGCAGGGGCTTGTAGGACACAGGACAAGCACACTGCTTTTTAGGAAGGCTTTTGGGCATCGTGCATGCGTGTGTGTGTGTGTCTGCATCGCGTAAATGCGTGCATGCGAATGCATCTACCCGTCCGCCAGCATATGCCGGCCCGCGTGGGTGTGAGCGCTGGAAAGGGATGGCAACGTCTTGCGTTCGGCGGTAACACCGGGGAGAGGCAATGTCCAGCGCGTGTGTGAGTGGAAACGTGTGCGTGCGCGTCTGCATCCGGCGCGTTTTCTTTGGTTGCTGGTCCTGAAGAGGTCAGTTCCGCCGCACGCTGGCTGTGTCGGTTTTCCGGCCGTTGCGCGGCGATGTGGTGGAGTGAGTAATCGCCTTGCGCCGGACCTGTTGAATGTGCTGTTTGCGCCCTTATGGCGCAGATCTGCCACCGGCTCATGTCTCTCTGGCCTGTGCGTCTGTCTCTTGCGGCCTCGCCTCTTTCGCTCCGCTGTCTCTCTCAGCCTCCGCATCGGGCGTCCCAAAACCTACCCGCAAGACATGAACCATCTCATTCCGCCGCCGACGATTCCCCTTCTCCATCCGCAGGCTGCCATGGGCGCTGGGATAGTCGGGGGTGCACTCCCCGGCGTGGGACTCGGCGCCGTTCCTGGGGCTGCGGGCCTTCCTGGAGCGGTGGCGGGTGTCCCTGGAGCCCAAACGACCGGGGCCGGAGGCGTCGGAACACTTGGGGGCGCAGCCGCCGCGGGCACGCCGGGGACCTCTGTGGCGACTGTTGCGTCCAATCCGCAGGCCGCTCTGGCGGCCGCACAGCTCGCCGCCCACGGAGTCACTTCCTCACAAACGAAAGAAGACAGTAAGCAACGGCCCAACCGTCGGGTCTCCCGAGTATCTGATGCATATATATACGTATATATATATATATATATGTGAATGTGATATATAGTGATATATATATATATATAGATGTGCATGTGATATATATATATATATATATATATATATATATATATATATATGCATGCGCTTTATTGTGCTTGTGCTTTGGAGCATCGTGTACTGCAGCCGTATGTACGCGGGCCACTCCGTATATGCATATTCACATCAAGGGATATATCTAGGGTGCAGTGGTCTTTAGTTGCGCATGCATCGGTGTGTTTCTTGGTTCACGGGAAAGGGATGCTAAACACGGAGAAGAACAAGCGATTGGTTGGAGTTTTTTTGTCTTCCTGTCGCATAGCCTGCGAGAACAAGAGCATCAGGACAGGGGGAAGCATGTTGATTCGTGATTCTCTGGAAGCGGACTTTTTGAAGGACACGCGTCCGTCACTCCTTTCTGTCTCCCTTTCTGTGCATCCGTTTGTGGCTGTCCGTTCTTTCGCGATGTCTGCTTGCAGAGAATCAACAGCCTGAACGTCTGTGCATTCTCGACCTCCCACCCCTCATGTCGGAAGAAAAAGTGAGAACTATGAGAGGACACCTCTTGGAGCATAAAAGGGCAAAGCATCATCTTGTTCTACAGAGCAAAGGACCTCGAACACAAGCTGAGAGCAAGCATGCAGGTGTTTTCAAACCCATATCCTTGTGTGGATATTTATATATATATATATATATACGCGGTGCGTGCGCGAATCCGCACAACCGCACAGAGACCTCGGGGTCCATCTCTAGGCCGGAGCGCATAAATGCTGCCAAACGTGCGTGCATGTCAGCCTTCCAGCAATGACCGTCGCACATCGTTTCTTCGTATCTGTGTTCCCGGTGTGTTTGTACAGGCAGATATATATATATATATATAAATATAAATGTATATGTAAATGTATATGTATATGTAAATATATACGTATATACATATATATATATATATATATATCTATTTCTGTCGAGACGCGCATGATGGATGAGCTGTTTCTTGCGGATTCGTGCTTCGGTGCAGGTTCGCCAGTTGGTTGAGACGTTTGGCCCAGTGAATGCTTTCCATCTGCTGAAGAAGGACGACGGCTCTGAGGTACGTCGCGTGGATTTCTGTGTGGTCGCATCCTTGTGGGTTCCCTCGTCTGTCGCTACATCCCTCAACACACGCGGGTCCTCGCCCGCGTTATCGCTGGCTAACACGCGAACGCGATCGACAGGAGAGAGCTGTGCGCGTGCTGGTGGCGCGTTCTGTTTTCTGGCAGATGGTCTGCATTGTCGAGTACGTCGATTTGGAGAGTCAGGAACAAGCTATGGACATTCTGCACTCGAACTCGCCGTACCGCATTCTGCTTGCGGAAGAGGCGATTCAGCAAGAAGTTATTGCCCCGTTCTTCAAGAAGGCGAAGGCGAAGCAGATGAAAGCGGAGGACGAAGAGGAAGAAGAGATGGACGGAGAGGAAATGAGCATCCAGGCCTTGCTGCGGCCGCAGGTGTGCACGCGCGTCCTCCTCCTCTCGAACATTGTCGACGTTGAAGACGTAAGCAACTTGAAAGAAGAGCGAGAGCGCGGAGCACCAACCGTTTGCAGAAAGCGAAGGCCCCCGGCGGGTCGTCGGTCTGCGGAACAAAAGGGGGGAGGATACAGGAGACGCGGGTGCCTATATGAGACAGAGTTTCGGCGGCTTGGGACGCGAACGCGAGTGACATGGGGAAGAATCGGGGAAGGGGCGAAAGACGAGATGATCGTCAAACAGGACCACATAAAGGTCTGGCTTAACCACAAACATGTGCCCGTTTCCACAGCCAGGCCGGACCGTGCCCGAAACACCGGGAGAGACACGACTGATGCATGCCACCCAAAATACGTTTTTAATTGATGGCAAGCACGAGACGAGGAAGGACAGGCGAGGAACTTTTTAGGTGCAACCGGATGCATGCATGTTCTTTCGTTGTGGAGTTTCGTCTGGGGCTGTGTGGCTCAGCTCCTCGACGACAAGGAGTACGAGGAAATCGTGGAAGACATCCGCTTGGAATGCGAAGAGTGTGGCGGTCCAGTGCTGTCGGTGAACATCCCGCGCCCGGTTAGGGGATTTGAGCACGAGAGCCAGCCTGAGTATCAGCAGAAAGAGCGCGAGACAGCGGCGCACGCGAAGAAGGAAGAGGGAGATTCGGAGGTGAAGACCGAGGACGCAGGCACAGCGATGGTGAAGCAGGAGGTGACCGAGAACGCAGCGGACGGCGAGAACGAGGGTGTTGAAAAGGCAAAGGAAGCGGAGGTGAAGGACGAAGCGGCGGGAGGCAAGCGAAGCGACGGCAACGAGCAGAAGCCTGCGACTATCGGTTTCGCGTACGTCGAATTTGAAGACTGCGAATGGTCTGCCAAGGCGAGGAAAGTAAGTGGGCATAAAGATTAGAAAGACGCAAGAACGCGAGAGGGGCATGGGGGGGGGGGAGACAAACTGCGGCACCTGGTGTTTCGAGGGTGGAGAGCGCGCCTGACACGGTGCGGGACGACGAAAGTCGTAAAAGGCGCTCGCCGCG
>NC_018397.1:179278-213910 GCF_000208865.1 Neospora caninum Liverpool | reverse complement strand
TTGAGGGGGGGGGGGAGGAAAGAGTAGACAGGAAGCCTGAAGGGCTCCGCACAAGACATTCATGCGCGCATGTCGCTCTGTATCTGGCAGGGAAATCGTGAATCTCGAGAAAGGAAAAAAAAACAGATGGCTGGCGAGACCGTGCGAGTGGCTATCTGCGCGCGGGTCGTTTTCCTGATCCTGTGTGCGTGGTGTGGATGCAGGAGGGTTCCCGCATTCCTGTGTTGCCGCTGTGTGTCTGTGTTTTCAGGCTCTCAATGGCCGCAAGTTTGGTGGGAAGATCGTGGAGGCGCATTATTTCAGCGAAGTCAGATTTCGGAAGGAGATGTTCTACGATCCGAAACCCAATTTCCTTCGCTCTCATTCCTCCTTGTATAACAAAACCTTAGCCTACGCTGGCCCGCGGCGACAGCCTAAGCAGGAAGAAGACGAGGAAGAAACTTCGCCGTCTTCGGCCACGTCGAGTGCGTCGTGTTCCGCCTCCGGGTGTTCGTCGGGGGACGCGTGCGGGGGCTCACACACAGGAGTTTCCGGTTGCTCACCGGGCGGCACCGGAAACCCGAGCATTCTTCCGGCGCCCGCAGCAGCCTCAGCGGGGCTCCTGTCGGGTTCTTCTGTTCTGCCTGCTCCGTCGCCTCCGGGGCCAGGGGGGTACCCAGGAGGTGGAGGTCAGTACGCGAACGGAGGGGCGTAGAGACAAGGGAAGAGAGAAAGGGAAGCCCGATTTAGCGACGTGGGCAAAAGCCGGGTGAGGAAAGGCAGGAACAGTGATACGACAGCTTGTGCGCCGGGCGCCCTTCTTTCGCTGCTGTTTCTTCCCGGACTTGGTTCTTCACTTTTTTCACGGAAGAGAAGTTTGAGGGCAACCACAGGTGGAAGTACTTGCGCAGAGGGTGTGCGAGGCGAATGAACAAGATGTGCGGAAGAGACTGAGAGAAAAAACACGCATAAGACACAACAGGGAGCAGAGACGAGTGGAGCACCGATGTACGCGTTGTGTTTCTGAGAGAAAGGCAACAAAAGGGAACAAGCCAGCAAGAAACGAGACTGTTTTCAGATGTCCAAGAGGGATGCCACTGTTGATAAAAGGGCGAGGACGAAGATGAGAAGGAAGCGAATACGGTGCGTCGGGAGAAAACGAGTAAGGGGAGAACCGATGGGTTCACCAGGAAGCGTGAAGAGGGAGCCTGGGCAAGTCACCACACGAAGAGGTTGGATGTTTGGGAATGCGGCGACGAGGCCGGGCCTCTGGCTTCATTTCGAGAAAAAAAGGATTAGACGTTGCCTCAACAGAAGGCTGCAGAGTCGGTCCTCTTCCTTGTCGTGAATACGCAGCATCGATGGAAAAGCTGTGTGGGGCGCACCGTGTCTCGTCCCAGGTGCCAAAAACGATTCTCTTCTTACCGGAAAGAGAGCGTGGTTTTTCGTTTTCCCGTCCCTCCAGATTGTCTCGTGGGTTGGCGTTCTTCTCGTGACCCTTTTTTACAAGACTTTCCTTGGTCTCGCGCTTTCTCCTTTGTCTCCGGGATAAACTAAGCGCGGACGACCGTCGTGGACCGCTTGCGGGGAGCGTGTGTCTGGTGAACAAGGGACATCTGTCGGTTGTCAGTCACAGAACGCAGATAAGGAAAACGTTGCGGGCTTCCCCGGACCGTTAATGGCTCTCACAGGAGGGTTGTTTCTCCTGTTCCCGCCGATCAGTTGTCGCTGTGTTTTTTCGTATGAAAAGAGATTCTTTACAAGTAATTTTCCGACGCAAGGTTGTCGACAGTTGGAAGGAAAGAGGCCATGGTCGTTCGAACCAATTGGTATTCTGTGACTGAAAGCGTTTTGCGAAATTTCGAGTGTCGTTCTATCTCTGAGATGTCCATGTTGATAGATAGAGCCGATAAAATGACGCTTAGGTGAGTCCAGAGAGCGAGGCTTCAGTGACTGCACACGGGCCATTTGTATTCGGTAGCAGGAGAAATGCTTCGCCAGTGACATCAGCACAAGTTAGGAACAGGCCGGTAATGCTGGCCGTCCTGTATGCGGGCGACCTATGACGCTCAGTGCTCGTAAGAGGGTACAAGGCCGGAAGAACAGTGCCGTATTAAACGTCGCCTACCGCCCAAACCGTCTGGGCCGGCTTCTAGGACACGAAAAGGTAGTCGGCAGTAGTAGCGCTCGTACAGACGGTGCCTCTGGGGGGTCATTCAAGTGGAATTGGCCCTCGGGCTTAGTATAGCGTTGGAGCACGTTGATGCATTCGATAGTCTGTTCGACGGTTTTCTTGTCTGAACAAGAGGCGGTGAAAGGATGCTCCAGCTGGCGTTTTGTGGGGAACGCGGGGGGACACCAGACTTGACGAGCAAGAATCTCAGCGACCGTCAGTTATGCCACCGTACGCGGCGTGTCGGCACAGGGAAGACCAGCCGCAGTGATGAGCATCGGAGAAAAATCAGTTTGCGAAGCTTCCCGGAAGAACTGGGACCAGTGAGTGCTTAGGCGCGAGCATGGTCTAGTGGCTATGACGCTCGCCTCACACGCGAGAGGTCCCGGGTTCGATCCCCGGTGCTCGTATTGAAACGTCAACTGCATGGCAGCTTTGTCCGGAAAATATTGTTACGAAATTGATGGTTTCTGTTAGTTGTCGATTTCCCTTTACTGGCTTGGACTTGGTCTCTCACTCTGTGCTAATTTAACAGGGCCAGGTGCCTTTTCTCGAGTTAACCGGGAAAACGGTGGTATGGAGCAGCAGATCACTTGAGTCTCACCACGAGTTGTGGGAGACCGAAGCTCGGTGTGCCCGTTCGACTGATTCAAATAGACAGTACTATCGGCTTTTCTAGAGCCACACACACGCAGGTCGAGTCTTTATTTAAGAATGTGAGAAATCCAGTGTGGCATAAATGTGCGTGTCTTACAATGGCGAACACAGCACTATCTCAGTAGCACGAGTAGCACAAGGGCCTTTGGTGTAACTCGCGAGCGCCGCCACTCTCATCAGCGCTTGATCATGCACGAACCGAAACGAGTGCAAAACTTCCGCAGCGACACTGTGAGCGCCGGTACTCACAAACATGCTCAGTGCTGTCGGTAGGTTCGGTGTGATGGACGGTGAGTTGTGCAGAATACACAATCCAGCAGCCACAGGTACACCACAGGTGAAGTCGCTGACCATCTCTCACTTTGCCTGTGAGTGAAAGAGCGCAGCTCCATTGCCACAAACGAATACTGCGAGAGCCGGGAATCGCTAAGCGTCGTCCTAAACCCATCATTCCCGAAGAACATCGTCTACTGAGGGACCGGTGCGAATTCAACGCGGGCCCTCTCGCGTGTGAGTGAGCCTTCACAGCCACTAGGCCACGATCGCGCGGCTCCCGAGTAAGATACTTTTTGGTGAACGTTTGCGTCTCTGCTCACTTATTTGCGCGCTATTCCAACCCTAAACCCTATACCCCCCCCCCCCCCTCTGTTACGCGGCCTCTCAACCTTTTAAGCAGCGTTTCAAGGTTATCACGCTTACCACGATCAAGGGTAGAGACATCGCACCATCAACACTATCAACCAAAAACGTATCTTCGCAAGGCATTATCGGGGGGTTGATACGCCTGGAAAGCAGTCAGCCTCGTCAAGGGAGTGCGTAAGAAACAAATTCGATGCAACTGACGCGAGCATGGTCCAGTGGCTATGACGCTCGCCTCACACGCGAGAGGTCCCGGGTTCGATCCCCGGTGCTCGTATTGCTCCTTTCATAGAGCCTGAAGTACTTTTTCGATTTCAGGTCGAAGAATCTGTCAATTAATTGCCTGGTTCGTTGCATGGCAGCTTACGAACCTGGTTTTCTTAGTGATGCTGTTTGAGTTCGTCTTTTCCAGTGAAAGCCATGTTCTTTGTCGCTTCAGTTGCGAAGCACGGGATTTTGTCAGCCACAGTCGCTTTCTCTACGGGAATAAGGTCGAACGTATTTGCCATTTCACCGGTCTCTGGAAGCGCTCCCCACCGCTTCACCAGAACTCCTGAAGTCGAGCGACGGAAGTGTCATGCAGGTATATCCGTTGCTGAAGCAGGCACAGACGCTGCAGTTCAATTTCTAGCATTCAATCAAACACCAAAAGCATCTGGAGCTTGCTGTATTCAAGATTCACACAGGATCGGTGGGCTTTCATGGATGTATATATATGTATATATATATATATATATATGCATATATACACGTCCTTTACCAACCGGTCCCGTATCGTTTCCTCTTTTGTGCCGGGAAATAACAAACGGAGGAAGACAATCGCTTTTGTCAGGAAAGTTCTATAGCAATTCCTCCAGTCCTTTACACAGTGAAGTTGACAGTGCGAAGCCAGAAGAAGCACGTCACTGCCCGCGGCACAGAAGAGAAAACGAATGCTTGCCTACAAGAGAGACAAGGAAGAAAGAACGTAGGGTTACCCAACATCTTCACATGCGGGCATAAACCTGCTGCGGGCGTTGACAGAAAGGAGAGTAGAAGAGAGCAGCTAAACGTTGGTCTTGCTCCTCCAGCTGGTTTGAGAAATCTCGCAGAAACGGAAAGTCCGAAAATTATCGATAGTGCCTCCCAATTCCCAGCCCCCAGAGGTGCCCACAGCCCTGGTCTCTCACAATCCGTGTACACAGGCGCATATCCGTATCTATGTATCTACCGACACCGTATAAATGCATGATCTCACAAACAACCAAACAGGTAGATGTATATATATATATATATATATATTCCGAGATACACAGGTTCCACGTGCTGAAGTGTGTATCTCGATAGACATAGAAGACGGGAAGGTGGTCGCTTGTGTCTCGGCTGCATGTTTTCCCGATTCGGCGCCTTTCTCCCTGTGCGGGCCCTGTCAGACTTTCGCGGCCCGCACCGGCGTCGGACCCGTCATCTTTACTTTCCCCCCGCTTCTTTTTCTCCAGCTCCTCTCGCGTTTGGCTACCGGTCTCGCCTGTCTCCAAATCGACCGCGTCTTCCGTCTCTCCGCCAGCTTTCGTCTCTCTCGTGGGCGCGCCGATCTCCGTACGAGTTCCGGTCCCCGTCGCCGTATCCAAACCTCTGCCCGCCGCTTTCCCAGGCGCTGTGGCCAGCGCTTCGCCCGTGCTGACTCTCCCCACCTCCCCTGGGGTGCCCGGAAGACCAGGACTGGTCCCCCCTTCCTTCCCCTCGCCTCGCCTCAGAGCTTCCGTACAAAGCTTTGCTTTGCGTGTGGCTGTTGTCGTACCAGCCGCCCGGCTGAGAGGCGCCAGCATGCGAAGCGTCTGAGCGTCCAAAAGAAGACGCACCTCCTCGGCCTTCGGGTCCCCTTCTCGTAGGTCGACCGCCGGCTCCAAGGTCATGAGAGTAGGGCGAATACGCAGGATACGGGTGCGAAGACGCAGGATACGGCTGCGAGGACAGCGAGGCCGCCTGGCTGTACGGCCCGACCTCGCCCGCAGACGGGGCAGAGTCGCCTGGAAAGCCGCTCGGAGTTCTTCGCTCCCCTCCCTTCCCAGTCTCCACCACAGTCCCCGCCGCGCGCGGATCGTAATTCTTCTGGCGGCGCACCGCGCGCTCGTACCACTCTTTCGCACTCTGTTCATTCCGCGGCTGAATGTACGTCGCCACGTAGTCTCTCTGGTTCCGCCTCTCTTCCTCTTCTCGCCTCTCCTCGAGCATCTTCAAGTGTTCTCTCTCCTGGCGGCGCCGTTCTCGCTCAGCTTGCAGACGGCTCTTTTCCTCCGCGTACGCCTTCAGCAGCTCTTGGCGCTGCAGTCAAGACAGCGACAGGGAAGAGAAGCGTAAACTGGCCGCGCGCCGTCGACTCCCGCTTTGCGCGCGCTTTTCACCCAAAGAAGACCACGGTAGACGGAAAGCACCCCGCCGCTTGGGGAAAAGAACCACACCGATGACGCCAAATGCAAAATGATTCGACCCGGGCTCTTCCCACCGCGCCTCCTCGGAATCCCAAAATCGCGTAAACCTACATGAAAAGCCGCGCGACACACGCACGCAACTTCCACTTCGTTCTGCTCCTTCCTTCCTCTCTCCCCGGCCACTCTCCTTTCCCTTTTTTTTTGAAGCAAGTGTCGATACCACCACAACAAAAAACTGCCGCCACCTGCATGCATTCAAGTCTGAGCATGTGAAGAGCAATGCCTCTTCTTGTCTTACCCGCCAGTATCCCTTCTCCTTCCACCACGACACCAGTTTCTGCAGCGACTTGTGTTCCTGATTCCAGATGGAAAACTTTTTGTGGTCCACGTAAATGCCGTCGACGAGCACCCTGGCGACAGCGCTCTCGACCGCAGCTGCCGGCTGTGGAGGCACTACGACTAACTGGAAGCGAAGCGGATTCTCGCTTCCCGTCCTCGCCTCTCGGCCCGTCGCAGCCGCCGGGGACGGCGCCGACGGGGGAAGAATCGCCCAACAAATCGACCCTGGCCGCGACGACGCTTCTTGCCGCAGCTTCTCCGCCGCAATTGACAGGTCGGGGATCGGAAGATATTTCTGAACCAGAAACCGCACCACCGAAGAACCACCACTCGTCTCTGCTCCCCCAACAACGATATATATATATATATATATGTATATACGGATAGACATAGATACGTACACATGTGGAAAAGTATGCAGGTGTGTGCACTTGACCCATTACATAAGTGTGTAAAAATATATAGGTATTTTATACAATTGTAGAGGAATCGTTGTATGTGCGACTCTGTTTCCTTTGCTTGCTTTCTCTCTTCCCTTGTCAGTGGATTTCTAATTGGTGAGTCAGCAGACCCCGGTCCACCGCGTCCAGGTGGAGTTCGAAATAGTGCAGATGTGTGCAGCAGCGGCCTTCCAGAAACAGAGAGATTCTGCGAGAGCCCATCCCCGCTCTCCCGCGTCTCGATCTCGGACTGCAGGTGCTTGGTTTGCGCGCATCTTCTCTGTGCAGTCTGGGGGTCTGTGTCGGCCTACGTACCGGATGTCTGTACACTTCCTCCAAGTTGACGCGGAGCGGATCGCAGAACTGGGCAATGATCGCATTGAGGGAATCGAATTTCTCGCCTTGGAGAATCAACTCGCTCCCAACACCGCCCAGCTGCTCTTGCTGCTGCAGCGCAGCAGCCATGGCGGAGAGCGCCTCGGGAGTGTTTTCCGCCGACAGTAGCGGATTCCGTTCTTCGACAGGAAGCGAGAGACACCGAAACGGCTCGGCACACGTCTTCACCATCAGAGTTAGGCCCTCAACCGACGACCCTGGCCGAAACAGCGCCTCGCCTACCGGCACCTGAAGGCGCGCGAAGACCGAAAAGAGAAATGACACGAACAGCCTACATCCCTCAGCCACTTGTAGACACAGATGCACGTATATACATACATATATACATATATACAGATATATACATATATGCATATATATGTATATATATGTATATATATGTAAATGTATCTCTAAAAGCATCGGGTGTGTGCATCCTCCATTGGTACGTCACGTGCTATGCATGCACACGCCCAGGCATGCTGACTTTGGTATGTAACTTTCCACATCAGTGCGTATCTTTCTATGCATGTCTGCTTCTATTCGAGTGCACCATGCGCAACGTTCTGCGCCCCAGATGAATGCCTGTGGAAAACAGGCCCGGCCACGCAGGCGGTCCCCGCGGCGGCCTACCCCGGCGTGCTGGAGCAGCTGTAAACCCTTCAGCGGCGTCACGGGTTTATAGTTTGGGTGCCGAATGTTGCGTCGCAGTCTCTGATGCTTCTTCTGCTGCTCCAGCTGAAGCTCCTCCAGTTCGCTGCATATCACGCACAAGGGACGCGGCGCAACACATCCGCAGCGCACTTGCACTGTGTGGAGACACACCGATACACACGCGTGAATGCATGCTACCAAGCCCTTGTGCATACACCGAGAGCCACACGTCTACCTTGATCCATTCACGAATCCGGGGCTACGCGCTCACAGCCGCACATCTGCATAACACGGCGTGCCTGTCTTTGGTTCTCAACGTCGACCCTGCCGAGGCGTCTCGTCTGAGCAGCCTACCGGAAAATCGATTAATGCACCTTTTCAGGAAAAGAACAACGCGCGCGGTGACGCATATACATATATATATGTATATATACATTTGTATATATATGTGTCTCAATAGAAGAAGGCACGCACTGCATGCAGTTATAGAGCTCGCGCGGTGGGCGTTTTTCCTTACACGGTCAGCGGTCGTCTGACGGCGAGGCCATCGAACCTAGCGGCGGGAGAGAGGAAAGTGTGTATGGTATTGAGTGAGACGTCTGAGACAAGATTCTGGGCCACCATCGCCTTCACGACGTCGCCAGTGGCTACGACTTCAATGCGGTAAGTCGGGAAACCTGAGCGCTCGAGTTCGATGCCGTAGTGCAGGAACGCGACGCGCCCGTGCAGAACCTCACCTGAGAGAACAATCGAGGACCCAGGCAGGGGCGGGATAAAAAGCCAAGACGTGGTGAGAAGACCAAAAGAGAGCCCGAGAGTGTTGTGGCAAACAAAGAGAGCACGAGCGTAGCGCACGCGGAAGAGGCGCCTGACGGTTTTGGTTTCCGCAGATTGCGACACACAGAGACGCTCTCTGGTGTTTTTTGTAGTCGAGCGTCTCTTAAGCGATCCACCGCCTTCCTGTCCTTCCTTCTTTCCTGGTGGCGCTCCCAGCTGCGAAAACGCGGCTTCACCGCCTTCCCTCTTTTGGCTCCGCTCATGCACACCATCAAAACGGGCCTTCCGCAGGGTTCTTGTGTTTTGCCTTCTTTCCTTTCCTGCTTTCCCCTTTTGCTTCGTTCCCTCTTCCCACCCTCTCTCCCTACCGAGGAGCGGGGAGAGATCTTCCTGGTGCGGTCGCCGTTCCAGCTGTCCCGCGGTGTCTCGCTTGAGTTGGGGAGTCCTCAGGGCCAAGAGAGAGCGGAGCTCGCGGAGGTCGGAGAGCTGGACGCGGATGCCCGACGGCTGCAGGCGGACGACGAGAGAAGTGTTTTTCACAAACACGACCTGGCAAGAGACACTCGAGCCGGGGCGGAACTCCTCGGCGTCTTCACCAATGGACCAGAAGAAAACTTCCATCTCGCTGGCGGACTCGAATGGCAAGCGCGGGTCTCTGTACGGATGTCTCAGCTCCGTCGTGATAAATTCCAGGTACGGCCTGAAGAGGGAGAAAGCCAGGCCGCAAAGCAGCGACGGACAGAGAGAGACTCACGCCGGCGAACCTACACAGACGGGTCGGCTGACTCACACATCACACCAGTCCTCCGTCTGCCACCATCCGGGGGGTCGCCCTGCAAAAAGTGTTCAACATCTAGTTAGAGAAGTAGCAGCAGGATGGGAATTTAGGATGTTGCATGCTACAGCTGCCTCTTTCGTATTCTTGTGCATTTTAATTCACATGACTCGAGGACTGTATAACTGGAGTTACGGTTATTTAACTACCGAACGGGCAGGCGGGAGCTCCACCTCGGCGGAAAGAAAGACAAACGCCGAGAGCGAGGACACACGACGCGGTTTTGAAAAAAGTGGAAGTGTCGGCGGACGGAGGCGCGAAAACACACGCCAAAGAGAACAAGAAGAAGGCAAGAAGAAGGGAATCGGATGCAGGACACCGGGGCTACTTGCCCAGTTGAGGAGACAGCTCGCCAGGGCGCACGACCCCTACGAGACTTACAGGCATCGCGCTTGGTCTTTCGTCTCCGCGAGCATCTGCGAGAAAGCTTCCAAGTCCATGTCGTCAAGGAGAGCAGGTTTTCTAAAAAACAACAAGAGACGAGAAGCCGGAATGCACACTCCGGCCACCCCCTCTCGCGTCTCGCCGTGTCCTGTCTCGCGGTTCTCTCCCCTCTCCGCGAGCTCTGAAACCACCGGGAGGCCCGCGACGAGCTCCAGCGGCGCGCCCCTGAGCCCCGTCTCATCCCTTAAATCATGCACAGAATCAACTCTCATCCTTGAGAGCCAGGATCCCCTACCTGAAGACTTCGACAATCGCATCTTCATCGTCTACGTCGTCGTCGCGTCTGCGGGCGCCCGACTCGCCGCCATGTTCTTCGTCGTCTTCTCCATTCGGGTGAGCATCTTCTTTCTCAGCGACAGCGTCGCGGCAGATCTTCGCCACGAAACTTCGGCCCTCCAGCGGATGAATGCGCGTGTCATCCAAAGCTACACACAAAAAAACAGACTTTTCCAAAGAGAATGAAGCATATATGCATATAGACACACGCACAAAGACACAGGTAGAAAAAGGTAGAGACAGAGAGACAGCGCGATACAGGTGTATGCACATAAAGGTACATACACAGGCGAACCACTAGTGATAACAAAGTATGTAGATATAGTCTACACCTACGCATATATAAAAATATAGAGACTTGAGGAGGTATACGTGTTGGATCCCGAACCATACAAACGAGGCGTTTTAGACGTCACCTTCTTTCTGTGTTCTTCCTGTTAAATCTTCCCTCACCATCAACTGATTCTGGGTCTGAAGTTTTGTTTTTTAGCCGAAGAAACGAGACGCAGTTCATGTACACCTTGCGGCCTAGGCCAACGGGCTGAGCGTGGCGTTTTTCGCTCTGAGACTGCGAGGGATAAAAGTCGTCGATGTCGCCTCGGCCGCCGTCACTGTCGGAAGTCGATCCGTCGTTCGGCGTGCACAGTTGAGACCGCATCTAAGAACAGCAGAAAAACGAACGCCTCATAACGAAATCAAACAGAGCCTTTCTGCGCTACGTAGAAACCTAGATAGATATAGGCAGATTTAAACAGATTCAGATACATAGATACATAGATCTACACGCATATAGAGCTTTCGCGTCTTGTATGTATGGACGTGTGTTTCACAGGGTGACAGAATCCCCATTCTCTGTGAAGCGTTTGCGCTTTTGTGCGAGTCTCTCCCCTTCCGACTGCCTTCCTTTCTTCTCTTTCTCCCTGCGACTGAAGCGCCTCCGAGTAGGAATGTCCTTTGAACCGTGAACTGCTCCAGCTGTCTTCGGAGCGCGGCCCGAGCCTGTACCCCCCGTCTGCCCGACGCTCATACACGCAGACCCTTCTGCAGATAACCCCGAGGACATCTGCATGCATTTATACCGGCCCATTTGTACATGTGCCTTTGCCTATTGATGAGTACATAAATAGATGGGAAACACCACAGGAAAGAAGCGGAAAACGCAACGACTTTGCCGCTCCTTACCAGCAGCGTGGACGTTTTGAACATGCCCAGAAGGCGTGCAGCCTTGCGGGGCCCCAAGCCTGGCACGAACTGCAAAAGAGACGCTGTGGGGTTGCCGCCAAGAGCGGCGGTGCTCCCGCGCAAAGCGCGCTTCAGCTCAACGCCGACCTTTCCGACGGTAGCTAAGAGCACGCGTTCGAGGGCGCTCTGGAGGCGGTCCGGCGGCACGAGTTTCTGCAGCGGATGCAGCTTCAGCTGGAGCAAGTAGTTTTGCCGGCCTTCGCTCCAGAGCCCCGCAATCTCCGCCAAGGGATCTTGCAGGGTACGCGCCAGAGAGAGGCACTGGGAGGCGGCAGAGCAGACGCGCGCACAACCACAGAAAAACATGACGAGAACGCCGCGCCGAAGGGCGTCTCCGTCTCTGGGGGAACGAATATAAAGTACGTTTAGAGCTATCTGCGGTAATGTTTGTCCAATAGCGAGTGTGGATCCCCGGAACACCATCGGAGAGCGAAAGGTGAAACACACGAGAGGTGTATCGGGAGCGTCTCCACAGCCGGTCGCATAACCTGAAAGAGGAGGCGCTTGTACAGAAACGTGCACGTCCTAGAAACAAGAAAAAAGGCATCTGCGCAAATTTCTGCGAGAGTTAGCCCAGTCTGCGACAGCCACGGATCGACGAGGAGTCCCGCGCTTCCCCCGTCTGACGCGAATCTCCCCCTTCTGTGCGTCGCGACCGCGTCCAGTCTCGACCTACCATCAGACCTTCTTTCTCGACTTTTTGTCGGAGCGCCTGCGGCACCTTGTCGCTTCCCGCCCAGATGGTGGGGACTTCGAGGCTGGCCAGTTCGAGGAAGAGAGGCTGTTCCTTCTTTTTCAGTTTGGGAACCAGCCGCTCTTTGAGGATGAGATAGAGCAGGAGAGCGAACCGGTCGCGCACGCCCACGACTGCCGCGTCGACAAAGTGATCTCTGAAGAACCTGAGGAGCCTCTCAAAGTCATCGTAGGCGCTTCGCTGCTCGGCAGTGACGCCTGCGGGGCGCGGAGTCGCCCCCGCCTCGGCCGCGAGGTCGTGATTCAGCTCGGAGTCGCCACTCTGCGCAGCTTCGATCTCTTGCTGCGACGGCAACGGCGCATTCAAGAGAAACTCAAAGACGTCGTACTCCTCCATCTCGCCCCAGGCGTTCACGAGCATTGCATGCACGCGGGCGCGACTGCGGCCCCGCCGCCCCACGCCTGCGGAGCCGCGTGCCATGGGCGTGTCGGCGGCGCTGCCGACGGTGGCGAAGTTGGTCAGTTCCGCGAAGGCGTCTTGATGAACGTTTTCGACGACAAATGCGAGGACATCCACGAGCGCAGGCTCCTGCACGAGGCGCCGTCTCCGCTCCAGCAGCCGCTGCTGTCTCTGCAGCTTCCGCTGGCGGCGCGCAGCCCGCAGACGCTTCCTTTCGGTTTGGAAGGTGCCTGACGCGTACTCTTCGTCGTCCTCGGAACTCGACTCAGCTTCAGACGACGTACTGCCGCCAGAGCTCGAGTCGGAGGCGTCGTCGAACGAGTCGCTCTCTTCGTCGCTCGACGAGTTCTTCTCGGTCGCTTGGTCGCCTGAGCGGCGGTGCTTCTTCCGACTCTTTCGATTGCCCTCCTCGTCGTCGCCCTGCCGCTGGCGCCGCCGAATCTGCTCCGGAGACGGCTGCAGCGGCTGCGTGTTCACGCGCCACTCGAGCATTTCTCGGCATCTGCAAATGACGACTTGCTGCGCCCTCTGGAGGAGGTCCTCGCGTATCTCTCGCTTGAAGATCGGCAGGAGTTCCTCCTCCACGACTCGCTGGAGGATCCGCCGCTGAACGTACAGCCAGCCGGGCATGGCGCTCGAGGCCGCGGACGCGGACACGTTCCCGCCGCCTCGCTGCAGAAACGCGAGGAAGGGTTCGCCCTCGTCTTCCTCTTGGGCGCCTGGAGCTCCCGGTCGCTGCCCACCCGTGCTGCGCGCCTTCGAGAAGAAGGCCGCAAAGTGGTGCTGGCCGATGTTGCCTGCACTCGTCGAAGCCTGCCATAGCTGCGGGCTGTACGCCGCGAGGAGGTCGTCGACGAGGCGCTGGACGAGGAACGCGTCTTGGGCGCGACTCCGCACGAAC
Organism: Neospora caninum Liverpool; assembly: GCF_000208865.1. Lineage (NCBI taxonomy): Eukaryota > Apicomplexa > Conoidasida > Eucoccidiorida > Sarcocystidae > Neospora > Neospora caninum. Next base: position 200,615 of record NC_018397.1, on the reverse strand, counting down.
GCGACGTACTCTTCGTCGAGAAAACGTTTCTGTTTCACCATGTCGAAGACGAGCGACGCACCGACGCCTTGCCCAAAGGCCTCCGCCGCCGTCTTGTTCATGGCGAGAGCCTCGAGCGCAGGAGCCTCCCGGCCTTTATCGATCACCAGGCTCCGGTACGTTCGCCGGAAGTCCCGATGGCGCTCCTCGAACTCCTTCTGGTGGCCGAGAGACCCGGCCAGCTCCGCCGACGTCTGCGGGTGGATGAACAGGCCGAGCTCGCCTGCCTTCTCGAGCCGGTAGACGTGGAGGAACAGTTCCAGGCACCGCGCGTCCCCCCGCTTCTTCAGCAGCGTCTCCAGCTGCCGAGCCCGCGTCATCGTGCCCGCCGGCGTCTCCTCCTGCTTCGACTCGCTCTGAATCTTCTCCAAGTACTGACGCTTTGCCTCCAGAGACGGCAGCGTCTTCAGGTGTTCTCTCTGTTCCGCCCTCCGCTTCTCCTCCTCCGCCTTGCGACGCGCCCGGTCCTTCCACGGCGCGATCGGCGGCGCCTCTTCGAACGACGGAAGAATCTGGACGGGAACAGAGTCGCACATTCCGAGGAGAAAAAAACTAAACCGTGATGCGAAACAGAAACGGAAAAAACAGGGAGAAACGAAGTGCGATCGCAGAGAAGAGACAGAGAGGTGAAGACAAGGACAAGAAAGACACACAGAAAGAGAGAGGGGAAGGGCAGCAGACAAGGAGATAGAGAAGAAATGAGACAGGCAAAAAGAGAAAGAAAGAGAGGACGAGAATGCGAGGGAGGATTTGACGGGAAGTCTTGGGCCCGTATTACCTCGTTAACAAACTTGAGGAGAGGCAGTCTGGCGAGGCGTCTGGCCATCCAACAGGGTTTCGCGGGGTCAGTCTCCGCCTCGCCCTTGACGGTCGTCAGTGTGCTCATGGAGCAAATCTGGTGGAAGCGTTTCCGGATCAGGCTGCGCAGGGGCGGGTACGAGGCGAGGATCTTTGCGTAGTAAGCAATCAAGACGCGTTTCAGCTGTTTTCCCGTGTCGAACGGATGCACACAGTAAGGCAGGCACCAGGCGTCACTCGCCGCCTCCAAGTTCTCCACGGTTTCTCCCGGCAACCCTGGGAGCTTCCCGACACCGTTGTGGGGCAAGTCCGGAGACGCGTTGAGGAAGAGGTTCGGGACGAACTGCGAGAGAAACGCAGACGCTGAATACGTCAAGACACTCGAAATGGCGGTTGAGGACGCGATCGGGATGTGCGGCGTCTCCGTCGGGCGCAGAAGGCACGAAAAGCGCGAGGCAAAGAGCGACGGCGAGAAGGGCGCTGACGCGAACGCTAAGGCCTCCAAATTGGAGACGAGCGCGTCCGGCGGGAGCAGATACGACTCCCACAAAGAAAAGATGTTGTAGCGATCTGCGAGCTGAAAGAGGGAACACAAAAAGAATCGACCGACCCAGTGAACAGACACACGAAAGCAGAAAAAGGACGCGGGGCGCTCGGGAAGAAAAGAGACAACAACGCAGCCAAAACCGCGGAGAGAGAAAAGGAAGAAAGGGAAGCCGCACACAGCAAGAGAGAAGGAAACGCAGTGAGAGGGAGCGTTTCTTTCCCTCCTCCACAGCTTGTTTATTGACATCCACACGGCGAAAAGCATGTGCACACAGATAAAGATACATGCACATATGTATGCATATATATATATATATATATATATATACGAATATTATACGCATGCACGTGTATGCATACGAATATAAATATATACACATATATAGGTATATTGTGTTGTCTCTTTCTCAACATCAAAGTGGCATGTGCATTTGCATGCATGGAGTTTCTGCGTTCCTCACCTCGATTGCTTCTAGGCCCGGAATGTCTCGCATGCCTAGGCCGAAACGAGGCCCAGGTTGATCACCGGCGGCCTGAAGGAGGTCTTGGATTTTCTTTTCTCGCTCCGCGAGCACGAGTTTTCTTTCGTCTTCTTCAGCCTCCCGCTCCAGGCGCTCCCACTCGGCTGCCTCGGCCGCTTCTGCCTGTTCGTCTTCTTCTCTCTGGCGTCGCTCGGTCTCGTCTTCTGTCTCCCTTTCTGGGGCTCGGCCCCTTTTCGCATGCGCATCTTCCCACGAAGTGAGCGGACGACGGCCAATGCGGCCTTCACTCTCTCTACCTCGCTCTTCGCCCCACTTTCTTCTGTCTCGGTCCGTCGCCCCGCGCGAACCGCGGTCGCGCTCCCCTCCCGCAGACGGGTAGTAACCGTCACTGGAAGCGGCGTACGGTTCCTGGCTGTCTCTGTCTCTTCTTCCTCGCTCGCCGTCGCGATCGTCTCTTCTTCCTCGCTCGCCGTCTCTCTCTTCCCTTCTTCCTTGCTCGTCTCTCCGGTCTCTCCTGCGCCAAGTGTCGACGTCTTCGTCGTGTCCACGACGGTTCGCGTCTTCCCCTTTCTCGTCGCGGCCTCGCGGGTCTTGCGAACTCCACAGATCGCCCTCCTTTCCCGACCGTCTTCCTTCATCGGCTGACGCGTGCCTCCTCGCGTCGTCTCCAGGCTCCTCATGTCTCCCATTCTCTCTCCCTTCTTCTCGCCCGCTCTCGCGCGCCCCGCCCCACCGCCTGCCTACACTGCCTACATCTTCGCGACTTCTGTCGCTGAGGTCTTTGCTTGCCGAAAAAAGATCTCCACGCGCTTCCTCTGCTCTCTCCACGGCCCGCTCCCCGTCGTCCGGAAACAGAACGGCCTCGCCCCGCGCCTGTCCCTCGCTGTCTCCTTGATCGCCCTCTCGCCGTTCACCCGGCACTCTCTCGCCCTCGCGCCCCCCAAACCCGCGACCGCCCTGCACTCCCCAGCGCGACTTCCACGAAGAAGAAAGACGACCGTCCTCGGGCGCATCGCCGCCCACCTCGGCCCGAGCATCTTGAACTGTCCCCGCCGATGCCGCCCGCCCCGCACCCTGCTCAGGAGCTACGGCGGACGACGAAGACAAAGAGGAAGAAGAGTCTTCTCGGGGAGCGCTTGGGGCATCCCATCGATGTCGCCAGGTGGACGACGCCAGGGAAGACGCGTCCTGAGTGCTGGGGTCTCCGCTCTGTTCTTCTGGAGGGTTTTTGTCGCCTCCAACTGGCGGCGCGGCAGAAGAGTCGGAAGGCGGGAACTGCGAGTCGGGAGAGGCCAGCTCCGCCTGGTCGCGCATCCCGTCGAGAGGCGACGCGGGTGGCGAGGCCCGGAGAGAAACCTCTTGCTGAAAGACACACGCAGCGTGAGCGGCACTCGAGGGGGGGCGAGAAGAAGACGGCCGGCGCATTCGTCCAGGCTCTCGACCGGTGGCGACGAGCGAAAGAGAGGAGAGAGCGAAAGACGAACCCCGCCTGCAAGACACCACCAGCGTGCGGTCCTCTCCCTCCAGCACATCTCCCGCAAATCCGGCTTCAACCGGAGTCGTCGCTTCCTCCTCGTCGCCCGCGTCGCTGCGACTCTCGTTCTCCTCCACGTGGACAGAAGAAGCGTCGCTGTGTGCACCCTGCGAGAGAGCGAAAGGCGAGGGAGGCATCCCCTGCAGCACGGCGTCGGTTTGGAAGGTCACGGGCGCCGAAGGCTTCGCGTCCGTCTCTGCGAGAACGTCTTCCTCAGCCTTCTTCAAAGACGCATCTTCTTCCCACCGCGCCGAGTTTCGCTCGCACACAGCCTCGCCTTCGTCTCCGTCGTCTTGATTTCCCCGCTCTTCTGCCGAGGCCGCTTGCATTGCATGCACAGCCCCGCTCTCAGACGACGGGACGGGGCGCGAAGCGAGCGTGGCGCCCACCGGCAATCCCAGAAGCGCCTCTGGAGGGGGGGGAACGGGAAGCGCAGGGTCGAGCAGCAGGCCGAGACCGGAGATTCGCTCCGCGCCCGACGCCGCAAGGGGGGACCCTGAGGGTGGCAAAAGTGCAGATGGAGACGAAAGGGAAGCGGGAAGAGGAGACAGAGAAGAAGGAAGAGAAGACAGAGAAGAAGGAAGAGGAGACAGAGAAGAAGGAAGAGGAGACAGCGAAGGAAGGGGCAAAGAGGTCGACTGCGCCCCCGCGCCGTCTCGGGTACCCGGCGACGCAGGCGAAGCGGGCGCCGCGGGTCCATGGTTCTCGCTTCGCAGCGACGTGTTTGGCGTCCCATCGGGTTTCAGCCAGTCGTCTTCCTCCTCTTTCTCTGTCTCTTCCTGCGCCCCGCGCTCTGCTGTCTCGAGCCCCAGCCCGTCGTCTTCCTCGCCCTCTGCGCCTCGCTCCTCGGTCTCGCTTGGCGCCGCTCGCTCTTTTTCTTCCGCCTCATCGTCCTGCTCTTGCTCGCCCTCATCGGCTTCTCGCTTCCGCTCTCGAGTCTCTCCGCTCTGCGCAACCTTCTTCTGCAGTTCCTCTCGCGCAGTCGCAACGAACTGCCGGTAATGCGAATGGAGAAAGGTCCGGAAGTCCTCCAGCGCGATTTCCTCACCGTCCACCGCCGGGACGTCTGTCTCCCGATCGCGCCTTCTCCCGCGTTCAGTCCAGCGGTCTCGGCCATTCTCCCGCGTCTTCTCGCTGCTGCTGGCCGCGGCCTTTTCGGTGCAGAGGGCCCACATCTGCAGGAGGCGCTGGCGAGTCTCTTCGCTTTGGCGGGAGCCCTGGAGGTGGGCGACGCCTTCGACGACTTCTTCAATCAACCCAAAGACCCGGCGCTTCTTCGCGAGGAGGCGGCAGTACTGCTGGTCCAGCTCGTACACGCGCCAGACCATCTCTTCGGTCAGCGGCGGCGCAATCAGGTGGAGCTTGTGGTGGAGAATGAAGACGATTTCCAGGCGCTCGTTCAACACCCAGTCGAGGAGAACAATCACCTTCTGCCGCACGTCGTGGTACGGCGACCGCCGCAGGCGACACCCCTCGAAGAAAGAGTCAAAGTACCGCTTCCGCAACTCCTCCTCCGTCAGCTGCGCCCCAAACTCGCGGAACAGCCGCGCAGTGATCCAACCACTCTCCAGCACGAGCGCCGCCTGAGCGAGGGAAAACGGACACGAGAGACCGAGAATGACAGAAGGGAGGAGAGAACGCGAGAGAAACAGAAAAGACACCAAACAGGGGCGGCAAAAGCATACCTAGACTGGCGCTGTCAAGGCGCCGCGCGAAGAGACGTGAACGCGGCACCAAAACACGCAGAAAACGGCGTTGACAAAAACGAAACGGCATAAAGACAGCAAGCACCTGCGGCTGGCCGCGCATGCGAGAGGAAAGCAGAGAAGAAGAGGGCGAGACACAGATTCGGGACGCGCTGCAGCCTGGTGACTCTCTCACTCTCCTTCTCTCTCTGTCTCTCTCTTTGTGTCCACCGTTCGTTGTCTCCGTTGTCACTTTTTTTCCCGTCCCCCTCTTGCCCTCTTGTTCTGTCTCTTTTCCTCGCAAGCCGCCACATTCCTCGCTCCCCTCCCGCCGTCGAGGACCTACCTGCGAGGTCGATTTGGGCCGATCCTGGAATCGGAGGAAGAGGCGCTCGGGGTCGTCGACGCGGCGGACGTGCTCGTCGAACGCGGTTAGGTACTCTCGCTTGACTTCGTCTGGTTCGCCGATGGCTTCCCAGCCTTCGCCTCTCCGGCCGGCTCTCGGCGCGCGCTTGGCGCCGAGTTTTCCCGCTCGGGGCCGCAGCTCGTCGCCTTCGTCGTCTTCGCGGCCACCTCTTCCCTGGTCCCTGCGGCGTCGCTTGTCGATTTCTGCGTCGCCTGCGCCCTGGAAGTCGTCTTCTTCGCCTCCGCTGCCGGAGTGTTTCGGCGGTCTCTGGTTACAGAGGATGCGAATCACTGCGTCGACGTCTCCGAAGCAGTCGTAGACGAGGCCCCAAGTCTCGCCCATGCGCTGTTGCGCAGCGCTCTCGCGGAGGGCGTCTTCCTCGAGCCACGCCTCCTCGTCCTCGCTCGCGTCGCCCCGCTCCTCGCGGGCCGCCGGGGACGAAGGGACACGCGGCAGGCGCTTCGTCCCTGGCCGCTTCAGCGCCTTGGCGTGTGGGGCGCCTGCTCCCTGCTGCGCGGCGAAGCCGGCGGATGCGAGGGCGTCTGAGTCGAGAGCCGACGCAGAGGCCTCGAGATCCGAAAAGGTGGCGCCGTCGCGGGCCGCGCCCTTGTCGAAAAGCGACTCCAACTCCTCTTTGGGACTCCGGGACGGATCTCCTCCCTCTTCGCTCCCCGAGGGATCGTCCAGCTTCGACGCCCCGGCCTCGACCTTCTTCAGGCGGCGGTACTTGCGTTGCTCCTCAAACGGGAGCGCGGCGAAGGCTGTCGAGTCTGCGTCGTCGGCGCTCGCCGCTTCTCCCTCGTCGCCCTCTTCGTCCGACTCCCCTTCGCCGTCTTCGCGCGGCGGCCGGAGCGGCTGCTTGCGCACCGTCAACCCGGTGTTCTCTTCAATCAACGCGAGGTCTTCCTCGTCGAGCTGTGGAGGGCCCTCGTCTTCGTTCTCCTTCTCGCTGTCGTCGCTCTCACCCTCCTCGCCGCTCTCCTCGCTCACGATGAATCCCTTCATTTCGGCCGCGATCGCTGCGTCCTCGTCCGACTCGGATTCGTCCTCTTCGCTGCTCAGGTCGGAGGAGCCGCGCCGCCTTCGCTCCTCCTCGGAGTCTTCGCGCGCGCTGTCTTTCAGAAATCGCTGCTTCTTCTTCCGCGAAGACGACTGCTTCCGCGACTTGTGCTTCCGCTTCTTCTCACCCGCGAGGCTCCGCTCGCGCTTCTCCTTCTTCCGCGACTTCTTCTTCGCAGCCTTGGACTTCTCGGGGCGCAGAGGCGCGTCCTCGTCCGACACCGGCCGCCTCAGGCGCCCTCCCGCGCCTCCTTCCACCTCGCCCGCGCGGCCACTGGACGCCGGCGACGCCGCGGCCTCCATCACCCCCCACACAGCGCAGAGAGAGACTCGCGCGACGGCGAAGCGAACACTGCGAGGCAAACGCGAGGCGGGGGACACGAGGGGAAACAGAAATGTCACGGTCAGACGGGGCAAGAGAGGAAACGGAGAGGGACACAAGGGCAAGGACGACGCGGGAAAACGCGGGGCTACAGACGAGCAACGAAAGAGACGGAGAGGGGAAAGAACAAAGAGGAGGCGAGAGAGGGAGCACAGAGAGAAGGAACCAGGAAAAAAGAGAGAAGAGGGCGAAGTGGAAGTTTTGGGAGAGAAGCCAGCAGAGCTGTGGAGACGGCGTCATGCCCCGTTTGATCGGCCGCGAAGACAAAGGAGAAAAAGAACGCAAGGGACTTGGGGGACGAGGAGAGAGCGGGACGCGATCAGAGACGAAAACTCGAGGCGTGGAAGCGTTTCAAGTTGAAAAAACGGAGAGGGCATGCAGAGAAGCCGCGCAGACTCGCGCCACGCAGCTGCCACCAGAAGCGTCGGGGCGGGGCGGCGTGTGCATGCACCTGCGAGAGAGAGACCCAGGAGACAAAGACAGACGAACGAGAAGAGAAAAACGAGAGAAAATCTAAAGAGAAAGCGCTGGAGCAGCGTGAAGCACAAGGATGAAGACTGAGAGACGGTCCAGCCACGGCGGCCCGCACGAGGAGCTGCAGCGGAGGATGCTGCGCACATGGACAACGGCTGAGGGAGAGGGCGAGAAGACGAAAGTGGAAAATGAGGGAAGAAAAAGAGAAGACACGGCCCTTGCCACTTCCCCTACATTTCTGGAAGGTTCCGCGTAGTGGCGGAGCGTCGAGAGAGCGAAGAAAGGGGGCCGGGGAGAGAGAAGCGGACGCGTCCCAGAAGAAACACTGGAATAAAACTTTGGTTGACCAGGCGAGGAAAACGAGAGGGAACAAACGGACCCTGGACTCCCACGTGCTTCCGGGTCACAGACTGTGAACCGAGCCGCAGAAAAGCAGTTAAAAAAAACAGTTGTTCCCGCAAACAGAGGGCGCCTCGCCACAGCGGGAAAAAAGAGAGGCGGGGAACCACGCAGAGTTGGCCAGTCGCGCTGTGTCCCCGCATGCAGTCCTCTCGACATGGGGCGCTGTTGAGTGAGGAGACAAAACGTGGAGAGCTTCTCGGCTGCTCTCCGTTTCCTTCCCGGCGTCCCTTCGCGTTCGCCTTCACGACTGAAGGTATTCCTTTTTTCTGGACGGGAGACGAAGAAACCTCTTTTCTCGCTCTTGGTGCCTTGCAAAGGTTCGCCCCTCTCTGCTCGAGCGCCTGCGAGAAAACACACGCGCAGTTCAAAGACACACGCGCAAATGCAACGCGGAGAACACAGCGCCGCTCTCTCTCTCTCTGTGCAACACACCACAAGCACAGCGCTGCCTCAGCCGCCTCGTTTCTTCTCTTTTCTTTTCCCCTTTTCTTCGCGTTTTCGCCTTCATCTGTCTCGGCGCTCTTCCCCCCTTCCGCGTGTCGTTGCAGCGGTCTGCTCGCTCCGATTCCCCCCTTTTCCGCTCTGAAACGGCGGTTTCCCGCGACAACGAAAGAGCGGTGTGGACAGAGAGAGAGACCCAGGATCCGCCGTGGGCGGCAGGGGCGTCGCGGCGCACAGCTCTGCGCGCAGCTTTTCTGCGGACGCTCTGCCCTATTTCCTGAATCCCGGCGCGGAGGACTGAGTGCTCGTCTGTCTCTCTTGTCTGTCTCTTGTCTCCGTGTCGTTTGGCGCCGGACGAAGTGTTCAAGGCTCTTTTCCGTCCTCGCAGAGGCAGTGCACACTCGCTTTTTTCGTCCTTTTCCGCGTGGCTGCGGCGCGCGCCCTCGATCGCCGAGCCTGCGTGGAAAACAGACTCAGAGAGAGAGACAAACCGAGATTGGCTCGGCAGATCCGCGCGCGGAGTGGGAGGACGCGGGAGAGAGAGCCCGCGGCGGAAAAGACTCGGCAGAGCGAGGGCGTTTTGGGAGAATTGCGGCGAAGGCAGAAACACCAGGCAGAGAAGAAACCTCTTCGCACACACAGGCAGCAGCCGAGCAACGCGATGCTACACCCTGAGTAGCGGGTGTCTGTGTCGCGACACACACACACAGACCGCGAGGCAGGCGGCAACGATTCAGAAAAAGCGATGTCACTTTTTTGAAGAAGCCGAACGGAAAAGACCAAGCGCGAGAAAACAGATCAGGCAGTGGATGACATGTGGAGAGGAAGGTGAGAGGGAGAAGAGAGAGAAAAGAAGGGATGATTTCTCCGAGCGTGACGCGCCGCTCCGCTGTAAACGACGCGAGTTTGTGTCTCATTTCTCGTGACCCGAAACGCAGAACTCGACAGAAGGGAACGGTGCGAGAGGAAGGAACCGTGGAGGCACCACTCCGTATCCTCTCGTCCCCTTCTCTAGTTCGTGCAAAAGGAAGAGAAAATAGGCACAGAAGGCCACCGGTGAAGACGCTGCAGCCCCGCGAGCACCGCCTCCCGCCGTGTACATGTGCATGTAAAGGGGTCTAGAGATGTTTCCCTTTTCCACATGTCTATATACGTACTCAAAAACAAAGAAGCACGTAAAGTATATCCTCTCGTGTAGGTGCGCATGCTTGTTCCGTGTTGCGTGCTGCACAAAAACAAGTGAGGGTATAGAAAATACTCGAATCAAGAGAGACATTACAGATTCTAGGATACTAAATATGACTCCAGAAAAGGGATTCAGGTTTCCAAGTTTCTCTTAATTGCTAGGTGCTTTCGGCGAACAAGACAGACCACCACGTCCCCAGTTCGAGTCACCCCCAATCTAAATATACATGGACCTATATATATATATATATATATATATATATATATATATATATAGGCAAGGACTTCCGGTCACTGCCGCGTTTTACATCCGTGTATAAGTACGCAAATGTGTAGATATATAGGTTTTCATGCAGCATCTGACTCTCTGCGCAAAGGATACAGGTGGTGTGTCTCTCGCTTTTTTATCTTTGTCGCCGCGACAGTTGACACGCGATGGTGGCAGGAGCGAAAAGGACGAGGCGTAAAGGTGGGGACTCGTGAAGAAAAAGGGTGTATGGAGCTCGACATACACACGCAAACGAAAAGGAAGGGGGAGGAGGGAGTGGAGCAAACGGCGGAGGCTGCGCTGGGCGAGGCAGCGCGTCGTGTGCTCGTCTTTTTTGTGCCTGTCCTTCTCGCCTCAAAAGGCGTGTGCGGTCGCTTTTTTTTTCGAGGGAAAAGGCGAAAGACGACACACGTGGCTTTCTGCCTCTCCTTCTCCCGGGAGATGCATCTGCTTTTTCGCACGAAGGCGAGGCGGACGACGTGAAGAAGAAAGCAAAGAGAAGACGGACCGTCTTTTTCTCGCTCGCCTAGACAAACGTCTCCGCGAAAGGCCGCAAACCAGAGAGACAAAGATGCACGGAGAAAACAGCCGCGACCCGGTCGCGGGAGTGTCTTCGCCACAATCTGAGCCCGGAGCCCCCGGAGCACCGCCGTCATCCTCTCAGTCGACGTCCTCTGTCTGTTTTGCGGAGCCTTCTTCCTTTTCCGCTGACAGTTCTCCCGCCTCATCCGCTTCGCTCGGGCGGCCTGTCTCTTCTTGGTCGCCCCCGGCGTCTTCAGCTGTAGCCCCAGCCGCGTCTTTGCCCGTGTCTCACCCTTCCCTGGTCCGCAGATCGCCCGCGAGGACTGTGGCGCCGACGCGGCGCACCAGACAAATCCTCAGAGACAGCTCGGACGGGCGCGGGCCCCGGCGCCGCGTCGATCCTCTCTGTTGCTGCGTAGCTTCGCGCTGTTGCGCCTCTCCCAGCTCTGTCTCAACGCCTTCCCCGCTCGCCTTTGCTGCCTCGTGTCTGTCTCGCGTCGTCGTCCATGTCGACATGGACTGCTTTTACGCACAAGTCGAAGAACGTCTGGACCCGTCGCTGGCGGGGAAACCAGTCGCGGTGCGGCAGAAACAGTTGATTGTCACGAGCAATCTGGTAGCTCGGCAGAAACCCTGGGAAGTCAGGAAAGGCATCTACATGCCTGAAGCGCTTCGCAGATGCCCCTCCCTGGTCGTGAAAAATGGAGAGGATCTCGACAAATACCGAAAAGTGTCGGATCTCATTCTGCGTGCCGTGCAAAAAAAAGCGTTCCTCTCCTGCTTTGTAGACTCTTCGCTATCCTCCACCTCTTCTTCCTCCACGTCTTCTACCTCTGCCTGTTCTTCCTCCTCGCTTTCCGCTCTGTCTTCTACCTCCGCTTCTTCTAGGGCTTCTGCGTCTCCGGAGTGTCCTGCGGCCTCGTCACCTTGTCCCTCCGCCTCGCTGGCCGCGAGGGCGTCGCACGCGGTGGTGAGGGTGATGATGGAGCAAGAGCTGGCCGTTCAGCGTCTCGGTTTGGACGACTTCTTCATCGATGTGAGTGCTCTCGTGGCTGCGGGGGTGCCTGCGCTGCGCCGGTTTCTATCGTCTCTCTGCGCGGCGTCTCCGCCCCAAGACGACGCGCCGCGAATGGATCTCTCGGAACAGACGCCGTCTAGATCTGGAGGTCGCCGAGACGCCGTCGAACAGAGAGAGCCGGAACGAACTGGGGAGCGGAGACGCTCCGGGGAAGAGGAAGAAGGGCGATGCCCAGCGTCGGTGTCTGCCGGTAAGGGAGGCGAGTCTGCCTCGCGTTTCTTCGAACCTTCGGGGAAGTTCTCGAGGAAACGGACTAGACATGACGTCGCCTTTTTCCCGGAAGGAAGCATCCACTCCTCGCCTTTTTCGCTTTCGTCTTCTCGCGCCTCTTTCTCGCCTGACTCTTCTTCCTCTGCGGGGGACCGCGTGGGGCCGGAAACTCGAGTCGGTTCAGACTGGGAGAGAGGCGCGGCGGCCAGTCATAGCTCCAGCATGCGGCTCGGAAGAAAAACACGGAAAGGGGATCTCTGGCTGCTCGCCTTCGCTCCCTTTGCGTATCCTGAGAAAGCAGACTCCACACGCGAGCCCCGCCGAGACAGAGGCGCAGATGACCAGGACGGGGACAGGCGGAAGCGCGAGAGAACGGTGTGTGGGCGATCTCATCTCTGTTGCGTGATTGGCAACTCCCAGGGCGACGGCTCGTGGCGAGGGAGGGAGGACGAAGGTGCCGGGGAAGAGGGAAAGAAAGAGAGAAAAGACACGGAAAACGACCTCTCGAGAGGCGCGAGACGCGAGACGCAAGGCGATCGAGACACAGAGAGCGGAGCCGAGAGAGACAGAGAAGACGCGAACCAGACGGACGGCAAAGACAAGGATCCACGAGGCGACGCCGGCACAGATGAACACGAGAGCCGTGTTGCCGAGGAGGATGACGCTTCTTATCAACCGTGTCCTTGTCTGGTGACTCTGGCGATCGCAACCCACCTGGCTGCGGCCATTCGCAACTACATCAAAACTCACATTGGGCTCACGAGCACTGCAGGTAAGCAGCCGTCTGAGGACGGTGACAGCGAGAGACAAACCTGCCGAGGAAGCCCCGTACGGCGCAGGGGAAGGAAACGGGGCAAAAGCGAACGCGAAACATCGGGAACAGAGACAAGAACAACTCGAGAGTGAACACGCCCGGGGGCAAAACGCGAGGCGAGTCCCTGTCGTAAAGCGACGTTGAACACTGGAAGTTATCCGTATGCAAACAAGCTTGCAAGTACAGGTGGCTTCCGGGCCTCTTTTTTACATATCTGTCCATGGACGTATATGCAGCATGAATGCGAGTGTACATATATGTGTCTCATTTGTGTGCAGGTAAATGTCCGTGGTAACGTAGTCGTCTCCTTCAGATGCATGTATCGATTTAGATACAGATATCTGCTGATAGACAGACATTGATATGCGCGAATACGTATATGGATGGGTCTGGCGAGCTTGAGAGATAGATGAACGGCATTATCGCTGCCTTTGCTTGGTCCGCGTATCTGTTCTCGCCACGTCTATCAGGGCGGCCTCGTCGCGACCTGCGGTAGTCGCCTGTGTCGTTGCTGGAGGTAACAAAAAACAAAGTGTGATGCGTTTTTCGTCTCCGTTTTGTCCTCTCCCCTTTCCTTTGCACTTCGTGTCGCTTTTTTCCTCACCCCTCGCCGGAGTGCAACTCCGCCTCTCTCTGCAGGTGACAGGCGCCAGGGTGGCGGCCCGTTTCGCGTGTCCCTCACCTGTCTCCGTTTCCTTCTCTCTCCCGTTTCTTCTTTCAGGCATCAGCACGAACAAATCGCTCGCGAAGCTTGCCGGGGCATACAACAAGCCGAGCCGCCAGACGCTGCTCCTGCCGCAGCACCGACGCGCGTTCTTGGCGCCTCTCCCTCTGCAGAAACTCCCCGGCGTCGGTAAGAGAGAACCTTTCGCGCGCCCATCCTCTGTGTGTCGCACGCTCTCGCTCCCGAGATGCCCCGTCGTTTCCAGGTGTGCTTCGGTTGGCCGCCCGCTCGCCTTTTTTTCTCCGCGGAAACGCGGCAGCAAAGGCTCCGGCAAAGCGCTCGCGTGCTGTGCGCTGCGTCATCTTGAGAGTTCGCGAGTGGCGCGAAACGCCGATCCCGGTTGGCCTCGTCCGTCCGGTCTTTCCTCGGTGGTGTTTCGTTTCGATCATTTTCTCCACGGCTCCAAGTCCTGCGTCTTCGCAGCCGCTGTCTTTTTGGTGTCTCCGTGGAGCTCCCAGTGTGTCTTTGCGTCCCTTCGTTCACCCCTAGCCTCGCTGCAACGCTGCTCTCTGCTCTGCTGTCGCGCCGTCTCCGCAGGCGGGGCCTTGCTGCGTCTCCTCTCGCGCGCACGCCTCCGAACGTGCGCGGATCTCCTCGCCCTTCCTCTCGCGCGACTCGCCTCCCTCCTCGAAGCCTCCAACTTTCACTTCGCGCCTGCGGCGTCGCTGGCCAGGGCGCTCGCCGAGGACGCAGCGCGGCCGCTGGAGACGTTGAGGTGGAAAGGAGACAGAAGCGGAGACGATTGTGGGGAGCGCGGGGAGACGCAGAGGCGGGGCGACAGACAGGACGACGCGCGGAGACAGCGAGAACTGGAGCGGAGGCAATCGGGAGTCCTGATGCCTTCCGGAGACGCCAGGCGAACCGTGCAAAGCAACGCGTCCAGCGCCTGGCGCTCTGGTTCTTCGCCACAGCGGCGTTCTCCGTCCTCTTCTCCGGCCCAAAATCCTCGGCTTCTCCCTCCACCTGCGCCCGCGGTTTCGGCCTCTCACGCCGCTGTCTTTGCCTCTTCGCAGGCAACGCTCTCCGCTTCTCTGTCTGGTCTCTCGCGTTCGCCCTTCCTCGCATCAGCGCTCTGTCTCCGAGCGCTCTGCCTCGGCGACGAAACTGAGCCCGTGATCCCGACGGTGGCGCCCAAGAGTCTCAGCGTCGAGGAGTCCTATGCTGCGCGGGGTGTACGTACGCCCGAGCGCCTGGTGTATGAGCTGAAGAAGCTCGTCGGCAGGTTGCTGGCGCGTCACGAGTCGCACGTGATGAAGCACAAGCAGTACGCGACGGTGTTCAAACTGAATATCCGGTAGGGGGGAACGGAGACACTCGAGGCCGCGCGGCGAGCAGAGGTGAACAAATGAGAGCGACACGACTACGAAAACGAAGCGAAGAGGCACATGCACGGCTGAAATCTCTTTTCTGTCCCTCGGCACCTGATGGCGCGTTCCTCGCTCACCCTGGCGTCGCCTTGCGAGCAAACTGCCTCTACTTTGAGATTCCGCTGTCTCGCTGTCCGTGGTTCCCCTCCTTGCGGGGGCCTTTTTTTGTGCGGGAGAGACAGTCACCAGCGCTTTCTTGGGTACATCTGAAATCCAAAAATACGAAACGCAAGTTGTGTGCACTCCACAGTACGTGCAAAGAGGGCCGGCCTGCACGCCGTTTTGTTTTCGATCCTCGTGTATTCCTGTTTTCTGCAGGCAAAAGGACTGCGACGGAGAATGCCGACAGATGATCCTCCCGCCGTGCTTCTGGGACGCCTGCTCGTTCCCTCCGTCTCCTTCTCTCTCTTTGGCCTTCCCTTATGCGTCGTCTGCTCCGTCTTCCTCCTCTGCCTCCTCTTCCTCTTCTTCCCCCTCTTCTTCCCCCTCTTCTTCCCCCTCTTCTTCCCCCTCTTCTTCTCCGTCTTCCCTTTATTCGGGGTGTCTGGCCTCTGTCAGATGCGAACTGCATAGACCCCTTCTGTCTGAGATGCAAGCGCAACTCCCGAGCGATGCATGTCGCTTTCTTGATCTCGTCTTTCTCCTCGAAGAACAAAGAGAGCGACTCGGCGCCCAGTCTCCTCTCCGCGTGGTTCCCCCCGGTGCTTCGTTGGATTCTGCTGCCTGTGCAGGTCAGATGAGCATTGAAGCGGAGATGAAGAAAAGACGTCGCTGTTGGTCTTGTTCTTCTCTCGTGATTCCCTTTGTTTCCGTCTCCGCGGTCTCTCAACTCTCTTCTATCGTTTCCGTCTTGTGCGTCGTTCCTTCTCCGTCTTGTCTTGTCACTCTGGGTCATTCGCGTCGGTTTTCGCTTTCCTTCTCCGTTTCTCCTTCTCCGCTTCTCTTGTCGCTTGCAGACGGAAAGCTGTGTCCGTCCGTTTCTTCGCGTTTTCCCATCTTTTCCATCGCAGCCTCCTCTCCGTGTTCTCGCCGTGGACTCTCGTTCTGCATGCTCGGGACAGTCGGCCCCTCCGTCGTCTTGTGCCTTGTCCTCTCTCCTGTGCTCTCGTTCCACACTCCGTTCCGCTTCCTCGCGTTCGCCTTCGTCTCCTCCCTCTGTTCTTCTGCCCAGCCCCATGTGGTCTCCCCTCGTCGTTCACACCGCTTCCCCTTCCTCGCCGCCCTGTGTTTTCTCATGTCTCTCTGTCTTCTCCCACCCACAAAGAAAGACAGCTGCCTTCCCGTCGCTCTGGGAGCTCCTCGGTTGGATTCAGCGGGGTTGTTGGGTGCTTTGATCGACTAATTCAAGTTCCGTTGTGCGTTTCATGGCCGTCACGATTCGTGCATCAAGTGGTGTCGCGCAGTTGGAAAACGTGTACGCGTTCTTTCAGGCCTTGCCGGAGCGTGCGGGGGTGGGCTCCACGGCCGCGGAGCGAAACCGAACGACTGGCAGAACCTGGCGTCGCAAGTCGACAGTTGTCGTTCCCATCTCCTGCTGCACTACGCTCTCTGCCTCGTTCTTCGGCTCGGCCTCGCGATGGACCTGCCACTGAATGCAAACCCTGCGAGCACTGGAGCCTCTCAGGAGTCGCCCGCAGACTGGGAGGCCTGCGACGGAGCGCGTGGGACAGCTGAGAAGACCGAGAGCGAAGCCGACGCGCGCCGCTGCGGAAGAGAAAAAGCTCAGACAGAGGAGAGACCCGCACGGGAAACGTGGTTCGCAGCAGCCACCAAGGAAGCCGAGGGAGAGACGCAGGCCAGGTGTCTAGAGGATACGACGAACGAACGAGAAGGCGAAGAACGGCCAGAACGCAGTCGAGGCGCGAGAGAGGGAGACGGTCTGTCGCTAAAAAAGAGGCTACCCGACAGCAAGCGTAGGCGCGTGTCAGAAGAAGACACAAACGGCTCTGACCCGTTCGCCGTCAGGCGTGGCGGCTGCGTGTGTGCATCCCCATCCGTTGTTCCAGCGTCCGCTTCTGCGAGTTCCTTCTCCTCCGGTGTACACCTGGTTTCACTTGCCTCGGCTTCCGCTGACTCTGCGTCTTCACGCTCCGCTTCGTCCCTCACGGCTGCGGCAGCTCTTTCGTCCTCGGGACCTGCCGCTCCGTTTCGTGTCCCGCAGCAGCCAGGCTGGGTATTCGAGCTCCACAAGGTGTCTGTTGGATTTTCGAACTTTCAGGATCACCGAGACAGAGAGCGAGAGAGGCGAAGAACGCGGGACAAAGCGCGGCCTCTCGACGCTTTTCTTCGGGGGGACTTGCCACGGAGACGCGCGGGACCGAAGCGGGGCCGTAGGGACACCGGAGCAGAACCCGGCGTGGGAGAGGGAGAGAGAGAAGGGAGAAGCGAGGCAATTTTCGGCGCCGGCTCGAGGGACAGAGAGAGAGAAGTAGAGGCGATTAGTCTCGTTACGTCGGACGAAGACGAGGCAGAGCCGGGACGGGCGGGCGCAGGCCGCGGGCGACACGAAGAAAGAGAAGGGGACCAGGGACAAAGCAGCAGAAGGAGAGAAGACGGAGTTGCACAAGAAGAATCGACAGAAATGCTAGGAGAGCTAAATGAAGTTCGAGCAGAAGAGACAGGCGGTGCGGTCGCTCTCTCTGAGTTCTCAGGGGCATCTGTGGCGTCTGGTGACACGGCAAGGCTCGAGGAGTTGAGTGCGTCCTCGAGTGAAGAGGAAGAGAGAAGCAGGAGGCCAGGCAACCCGGAGGAAGAAGAATGCCGTGGAAACGAAAGTGCTAGCCAAGGACCGGCAGCTCACGGCCAGAGGACGGAAAAGGAAGCAGACAGACAAGGAGACAGAACGGAAGATACGACGGCAGACCAGCGAGAAGCGGCGACAGGAGACAACGAGGGGAGACAAGACACGGAGCCGTGGAGCCTAAAGCAGGAAGCGTTCCAGGAGATCATCGTCCTATCGCAAGATTCCTCCTCTTCAGACAAAGACGAGAACGCCCAGAACCGGGGCCTGCTTTCTCTGTCTTCCGCTTCATCTTGCGCGTCTTCTTTTCCCGCGTCTTCGTCGCGTTCTTCCGCGGCGTTTCCCGCGCGCGTTGCTTCCCCTCCCTGCTCGGCTTCCGAGCGAGGACCAAGCAAACGCGCGACAGAAGGAAGAGAAGACAGGCAAAGAGAAAGCGACGACGCGGTTTCTCTTCCTGCCTGGATCGACGTGTCTTGGTACCGCAGTTTACCTGATGGGCTGAGGCGAGAAGTCAATGAGGCTCTTCCGCAGATGTTGGTACAAGATGCAAAAGTAAAAGACGTCATGGGGCGCATGCAGCGGGAAAGAGCCGAGAGAAAACTTTCCCGGCTGTCCTTCTTCCTCCAAGGGCGGAAAACGGAGGCGGGCGAGAAACTGGAAACTCGAGAAAAATCGAACAGGGAAGGCGAGCGGCGAGGAGACAGTCGTGGCCGAAAGAGGAAACTATAGGCGAGAAGACCTGAGCAAACGCCGAGTGTTGAAAAAGAGAAAAAGAGTGACAGCGGAAGAAGAAAACGGCCCCACGTGAATTGTAAAACACACAGCACCGGGACGTTTTCTGGTATGTCTAACCCCCGAGCTCGGGAGATGACCAAGGCTCCTGATTCTGACGATCAGCACATGGGGGAAATGACTGGAGAAGATAAACAAACAGGCGCGATTCGGGAAGAGAACGGCAGCACTTTGGGCGGAAGAGAAGCAAACGCACAAGCATTCGTCCGTTCATCGCGAGAGAGAAATATTTTCCCCAAGGCCTCTGAAAGAGAAACGCGGGACACCGAACGCATTCTGTGTTCCCTTCCTTCCGTTAGACACACATCCACACGCACAAGGAAAAGGAATTGGAACAGGCAGCCAAGAAGTCGATTTGCGGTCTCCACATAAGAAGCAATTTCGAACCTCTTTTCGAAGCTTCTTCCTGTTCTCGAACGAGAAGCGAAATGCAACACCCACCAAACTCGCAATGGAGAATTGCCGCTTCCTCGCAGGAGCCGGCCTTTGCTCTCGTCCAAATGGTTTCGCCGTTTGTCTGCTGACATGTCAGTTTGTGTGTGAGAACGTCATTGCGGGCGTGTCTGTGGGACAGGATGCCGAAAAGAAATTTCCTATCGATTTCGTTGTGGCGCGACGGAGGCCGCGGCGTACAACTCACGCAGTCAGTTTTTCATCCTCTTTTTCCTATCTGAAGTGAGCGGAAGTCTACAAATATATATATATATATATATAGGTAGATAGATAGATAGATACTCTTGAAATATATATACATATATATATTATTCATGTGTCACACGAGATGCACGCATCTGCATCTTCAACATTTCATGCATGCTGGGGACTGTGTGCACCCACGTGCGCGTCGGTGCCCGCTGCATAGAGAACAGCAGAAAACGCGGTGTAGTCCTTGTCAAATGGAATGTTCTTTCAAAGAAAGAAAAGCATGCGGAGATAGGCAAGTGCTCTGGTGTGTCTCTGCGTCCACGAAGTCGACGTCTCGCGGCGCTTTGCTCTCTGGCGGCACTTTTTCTCTCCGGCTGTTCCAAAGGCGTAGAACCCGAGAAGCAGGGAGTTCGACAGAACACACAAGTTCCCGTCGGGTGGAGCGAAGGTAGCGGCAGCTACGGGGCAGAGACAAAAAGAAGCTTGGCGAGGGGGGAGGCTGGCAGATCACTAGGAAGGAAAGTAGAGCGAGAGGCATCGGTGAACGGAGAAATACGCAAACTCGAAACGGAGAGCGACTATGCTGGCAGAGATCGCGAGAAGCGGCGAACTCAGAGAGCCGAAAGCTGAGTGACAGAACGCGCGAGATCGGCAAAGCAGTAGAGAAGGACACCGAGGTTTCGGTCTCTAGGGCGCAGTCACGGTTGAGTGATGTTGCTGAATTCGGCGAAAACACCGGCTTACAGAAAGAACGGAAAGAACGAGAGGAAAGAAGCGGCAGCATCGCTTCTGACGCACACAGCGTATCAGTCGGGGACACACTCACGTGCATATATATTTATATATATACGTACACTTTCCTGTCACCAGTAAGACCACACACGTGTTTCTAATTGCGCCGCATAGCCGTTTGCACACATAGTGTTGCACAGGGACATAATAGACGCTGCGGGCGCAGATTACGCTGAGACATCTTCGGAGAGACGAGGCAATGCTCCATTCACTTTCTTCCCGTGCCCCAGTCCCCCCCCCCCCCCCCCCAATGCCCCTCGTTTAGTGAGAGTCGAGGCAAACGGGCACGCCCATCATATTGTCTCCTCTCTTTCTCTCCCTTGTCTCTGTATCTCACACGTCGCTCTTCTCTCTACCGCAAATCGTTTTTCTCTCTACCAAACACCTCTCACACAAGCACAGCTCCCCCCCCTTGGCCTCTTCCTTCTCATCGCCCAATGGGCCCTCGCGCTCTCTCAGCCCTCCATGACTCCTTCTTCGTCTCCCTCTCCCACAGTCCCAGCCGCGCCGTCTCCAAGAGAACCCGCCAGCGGCGCAGCAGCAGGCGGCAGAAGCAACGGTTTCCCCTCTCCCTGGAAGTTCGCTTCTTCCTCTCGTCTTCTTCGCAACTCCGGAGGAGTCCCCGGCAGCGTGTGGCTCAGCGCCTCGACTGAGGATTGTAAGTCCTGGCCGCTCTCGTTGGAAGCGGACGAACCTGACGCGTCTTGATTTCCTAAACAGAGGCAAACACCCAGTGAAAAACACGCAACCCGCGGGGCGCTCAAACCCACAATCGTGCCCCAAAGTGTATACAAAACTATTCTGCAAAACACAGTCACCGACGCTCCACATATCGAAAAGAGGCTGCCGCACGGTACCCGAGAGCAACACACAAATGCACGCACATTCACGTATATATATATATATAGGAAAAAATTCAGTTCGTACCTACATCTGTCCACCTGTAAATATGCATGCACATATGTTTATACGCTCAAAGAGGTCAAGAAGGGAAACGCGAGCGATCCAGCCCACGTAGCTATATATATATATATATATATATAGAGAGAGAGAGAGAGAGAGTATCGGCATGTAGACTCGAGGGTCGATGGCAGTCCACATTGACAGTTCACAGAGGCGGTGGACGCGCGAAGAGAGTTTCGGCATTGGACCGCCAGGACGATCTCGGCAGCAAATAAAGGACACAGATGCGATGGCTGCGATCAGTGGTCTGTTTCGACGTGTGGGCAGAGATGTAGGGCAGAAACGCATGCAGGAAGGCGGGGGAAGAGGCAGTCTGTCAAAGTTTCGCAGCTGGGAAGAACAGAGACGAGAAGGAAACCCGCTGTCTCCTCCCGACGAACCTGGCGTCCAAGTCTTGTTGCGATAGAAGCCGTCGTGGCCCCGAGTGCCCAGGAAGCCCTGAAAAAGCACCGCAAGCGGAACGACGCAGAAGAGGAAAACGTGGAGAATTCGAACGCCTCTTGGGAGGCTGTCGAGCGCCCCCGGTCGAAGAACCGTGCACAGCAAATGAGAAATGCACACGAGCAGAAACACACAGCGCCTGCCGGCTCCTCTCTCGCGCTACAGCACGACTGCGCCGCCGGGACGCGCCCAGATCAAAAACGAGAACTCCATGCTGATGTTCTGTGGAGGGGCCAGAGGAAAAGGACAAAATGTAGATACACTGAAGAAGACAGCGAAACAAACGCGAGACTCACCGCTCCTGTCGCCTTGTCGCCATGCGAACCGGCAGATACACCCTGAGCGGGAGACTCTGCGGCGCCGGTCTGATCGCCTGTCGGAAGAGACGCGCCGACGGCGCTTGCGGCCGCTGCAGCTAGCGACGGGTCTATGGGCTCGTGAGTGTAATTGCAGAAAGGGTTTGCGCAGTTCGCGCCTGAAAAAAAACAAAGCGTGTTCAACTGACGTGTAACATACACATACAAACATTTAGGTCCGCATCCCCCCCC